>NC_051437.1:3873274-3874577 GCF_001649575.2 Kryptolebias marmoratus | reverse complement strand
GTAACTTAAGAAGTTCAGACTTCACAACCAGAGTCCCCATGGGTCAAGGATTAGCCCTTTGGAGTTCAACGTCACAAGGTCAAAGTTCAAGGTCGCAACAGCACACATGCTCTAACACTAGAACCGTTCAACATAGGAAGGTGAAACTTCCGAACAAGCAACAGGAGTCATAACGATTCACACTGAAGGCGATTTCGGACGTTTGCCCAAAGCGCCACCTAGTGGACGGTGCGGGAAGTGCGTGAGAAATGCGCGGGAAGTGCGCAAGAGCGTAGAGGGCGGTCGCCAGGGTTCCCGCAGTCGCAATAGGCCGAAGCGGCGCTAAGCTGCGAGGGCCGTCCAACGCTGCTTGCAGCTTTAATTTTAATTGTATTTTTGTTTAAAAAAGCATTTCAAAAGTGCCTTTTTGTGAAACTGTAGTTGTGTAAATATTTGGCACAAATATTGCAATATCACATAATAAATAGCCATATTTTCAACTTTGTCAACTTTAATCTTTTTTTTTTAATAAATCACAGTCGGCCGGCAGTTGGCCAGCAAACGGCCACCTACCACCGGGCTTAGCCTCTTTTCTGGGGGAAACCCTGGAGCGTAATAAGTCCGCTTTAAATAAACTTGTTTTTAACATTTTGGTGAAATACCGAAATAGGGCCCTGTCCGGCTCCAAGATATTGCTGAAGAACCAAGAACACCGTTACTGTTCGGTTGTTTACTAGTGTAAATGGAAGAAGCAGCCTTTTTTAAATATAAAGAAATACTGGAAGACTCTGCGAGAGTAATTGAAAACCATACCAGTACGAACCTGAACAGACAGCTGGATTTCTGGAGTCAGATGGAAACTCTTCAGATTATGGCTGACAAAACAACACGCATGGTGACCGAGCTGGGACCGTGGAACTGATTACTGGTCATAACATCAGTACACAACACTGCAAGTCAATAACACCGGCAGGAGAGAGCTAACATTACTAACTGGATACCAACTCATTAAAAACGTGTGTGCACTTGAGTGTAACAAAGTAGCGTTCATGCTCTCTCACACCAGAGTAAACTAATCAACAGCAGTTTCAGACTATGATATTTATTAAATCACACATAGGTCGTCTATACGTTTTCATCAATAACAAACTGCTCTGAATAACAAACTGATCTCAGGCTGTCGGCCTGTAGGCAGCTCATACCTTCATGACGGAGCGCGTTCTTGCTTTAAAGTAAGCATCTCCTTTCTCATCTACAGGTGCTGGTCATAAAATTAGAATATCATGAAAAAGTAGATTGATTTCAGTAATTCCATTTAAAAAGT
>NC_051437.1:3848373-3870298 GCF_001649575.2 Kryptolebias marmoratus | reverse complement strand
TAATCATCAAAATTAAACGAAATAAACATTTGAAATATATGAGTTTGTATGTAATGTATGAATATAATATACAAGTTTCACTTTTTAAATGGAATTACTGAAATCAATCTACTTTTTCATGATATTCTAATTTTATGACCAGCACCTGTAGTTCTCTGTGGCAACGTCCTTCTCTCCATTTGCCTTTCTTTTAAAATTAAAAACAGTTAGGACTGGTCCTGCTTCTTTGGCGTGAAGCCAGTCCACATTAACGAGGGTAGGAAATTGCAGTAGTCCTCTTTAAAGTGGTCTGAACTAGAGTTCTGATAGTAATTCCCACATCTGAGCTTATGTATCCAAATGTGACAGTTTTTTTTCATCTTTCAGGAAGCCAAAAAATGAAACTCCAGTGGTATATTCTGTCTGGTTTGAACAATTAAAAGCAACTCACTGAACCATGCTGTACCGATATTCATCCACTCACTGATGAATTGCTTAATGCTCGTGAACCTTAGCAGCTCTGAGGAAGTCACACAGGCTTTTCACAGAAAAAGCCAGAAACATCGGAGTGGTTTGTTCAATGTCCACTAAATGTCCGGGGCGCCATGATGCTGTTCTGAGGGAGGTCCTATTGTTTACACAGTCACTGTACTAAACAAACATGTGTTTAACACAGACAAGAATTATCAAAGACCAGGGAGAAACAGAACCACATGATATCCGTTTGTAAGTGAATTGCATGGAGGGGGACGATGGAGGTGCCCCTGAGCTTTGTGAACTTTTCTTATTTTTCCGTTTATTCAAAAATAGAACACAAAGAAACCCTAACAGTTTTAACGAAAATTGGTCAGTTGGTGTCAACACAAAGAAGTGATCCGAACACTGATACCTAGAAACAAAAACCCCGTTACACGAGAAAAAACAAGAAATATTCATTTTATAGTTTTTTTTCATCCAAAGCAAATACTGTTGTTAGCAGCCAGCTAGCATCGTTAGCTCGCCTCGTCGACGGGAACAATCCACCATTTTCTAGCCAAACACTACAGCGGTACACCTCACCTTTATCTGACCCAGGCGTGTTCGATGTTCAGCGGCACCCAATTCAACTTAGTCGGCGGGGCTAGGGGAGAAAAGGCTAGGCGACGGGGCCCATTTGAAAAGAAGTTTAGAGGAAATGTAACCCTCCAAGGTCCAGGACGCTGTCAATGCTGTTATATGTTCAGCTCAGCGGCTCTGCTTTTATAAAAGATAGTGACGTTACCGGACAGGGCGGAGCGTAAGCAAATGAAAGGTTCTTGACACGGAATGGTTCCTCAGAATTTAGCATCTTACCAGAGGAAAAATGAGTCTTTATCTGAAAATTAATCTTTATTATTATTAGATCTACTAGCGCTCGTTTGAAGGTTGAAATTATGCATTTCTGATAATGATTTACTTCAAACTAGTTGATCACATTCATCAAACTGAGACTGATTTATGTTTACTTTTTGTAAAAGTGGTGCTTGGTTATCAACCACAGGTTATACACTAATGTGACAGATTTAAATTAATAAACAAGTTAGTTATATATTTGCCACATGTTAACTGAAAACCACATCTAGCTTATATTTAAAAAAGTCATCTAAATAAGTTAATATTTTGTATAGAGTAAGAGAATCAATTTATGTGAAACTTTTGCACGTATTGCACAGCTCTCTTGTAATGTCAGTAATATTGTGTTGAAAGTTGCGAATGAATAAAACAAATTCAGCCCCCGTTGTTAAACTTAAAAAAGAGCTATCAAAATAATACACAGTCTCAATAATGAACATACTAGTAATCTTTCCAATTGCTCCAGATTGTTAAAATTTACAGATGTTCTTAAAGACAACCGAGTTTATTTATCATGTTGTAAATAACCTTCCTGGTTCTATTTAGTCCTATTTGAAATTAGACAAATGTCATTTAAGAGGATTATTTATATTTCAAAGTTGTCCAGTCAGAACTAATGTTAAATATAGATATGTTTTAGTTCTGGGAAAAAAATTATGGAATGGACTTTGTGATGAAACCTAAGAAATCAATATTTGGGCTTAAAAATATTTTGGTATTATGGAACATATGAGGTGAGTTTTATAGGTAGATGTTAATGTATTTAAGATCAGGGAATTGCTTACTGAGATTTTTTTTTTCCTGTCTTGAGGATTTCTGTGTGATTTTTGAGTTTGACATGGAATGAGAATGAATGAGCTTTATAATCCGTGTATCATTCGTTCTTTCCATTTTTAATTGACAATCAAAAATCACATAATGAAAAACGTACTGGTTATTTTGTTTTTTATTATCACACGAAAAACGAAAAAATGCCTGGTTTTTCATATTTTACTTTTAAGCTAAAATCGGAAACACGAAATTGAAAAACGGGCAGCAGGACAGAATTTGAATTTAATATTTATTTGGTCGGGTTTAGGTGACCCGGAAGTGGCTTTATGCGGCAGTTCAGGTTATGCGCTAGAACCACTGATCGAGGACATGTATAAAAGCAGTTTGATCCTCGAAACAATACATAAGTCTCCATGACTGATGGGTGAGACTGGATTATCCTGATTGATCGATACTGAACAAACATAAATAAGTAGACGCCTCATTACGTCCGGGAGCGCATCCGCCGTCGCCGCCATGTTGGACGGATCTCTCCTCTCTCTAAGAGCCCATAGACATAATATAAGAGTAGACCCCGCATTGGCTGCTCCGGCACAGGAAATCTGGCGGCCATCTTGTATGGGTCGTCCCTCCTACGTTGGTCAACCAAAACCAAGTACACCTCGCTGCAGCAAACAGAAAGGGGCTGGGACGGACCACTGTCAGCCTCTTACCTTATATGGAAATGGGACCATTGCACTCCGGAAGTGAAGGGGGCGCTATTTTCCTAATTTCTAGTATAAATACCTTAAAGAAGCAAGTAAATCGGGTTTGAGATGTCGATTGAAAGAAGTTTGAGAGGTTTCATGTGTTCGGCACACGATCCAAAATGGAAAAGGCACAAAGTCAGCAAAAGGTATTTTTACCTTCTTTAAAATTTTTATCACATAGTAAATCAATACGCTTTTCTAGATGATGTTGAGCATATAATAAACAGCTGTAGACTATTGAAATGCGTAATTCATAGAGGGTAAGGTTAAATTTAGCATGTAGCATAGCTAATTATTTCCCTGCAGGGCACCATTAGATAAAAATAGAAAAGTAAATAAAATGTATAATTGAGAAGTGTATTTTATGCTCAAACTTTGTTTTTTTATTTTATTTAACAGATCCACGTTTCTATTTGCAACCTTCGAAACGGAGAGAAGATTCTTCCGTATTGCATGAATGACGGATATTGCTGTCCTCTTTGCTCATACAGAGCCGATGAGTCGTTCAAGGTACAGAATCATATAACAAGAACTGCTACGGTTCAACATAACGGTATGTAAAGCTACACTTACACTATCATTTATTTATTTACCTTCTTAACAGTTTTCTAGTGGGTTTTTTTCATAAAAAAGACTAGAAAAAGGTTAATCCTTTTTGAAATATGTTTTTGCACGCCAACATTTCTGGAAAGTCTAATACTTTTTATAAACTAAAAGCTGCCATCATAGGTGGGTGTAGTTCCCTCTACTTCAATATATTTTTAGTAGTAAATAACTGCAAAAAACACTAGTAAGAGTAACAGTATTTGGTGATATATCTACTATTAAGTACGGTTTTACTGATCATAATGTGCAGTGTAATATTACCCATTTATTTCTGCAGACATGAATAAAAATGAAGGTATGTGCACTGTTAGTTATTTTAAAAATGGAAATTAAAAATATTAATATAAGTCAACAAATAAAGGTTAGGAGAAACCTGTGTGTCGCGTTTTTTATGGGTTAAAATATGTTCTTCATTCTGTGAAGTAACTCGCATTAGGTTGCATATCAACAAAATCTACTCAAATAAGAGTATAACATATGACAAAATAGTTCGTGTATGTATATATATATATATATATATATATATATATATATATAATTACAGAGTAAATGAGTAAATTTGATTAGTTAATACCTGCCTTTTGCTGTTTGAGCAATATTACTTTTACAATTTTAATTAATTGTTTGCAGTGTATTTATTACATTAAAGCCATTGTGACTCCTAAAATTAGTTGTTGCATCCTACAAAACTGGAACAATAATGTTAAAGCATGTAAAGTGATTCATTTCAAACATGCCTTCTTTTAAACCGATCATCATATATATATATATACTGATGTGTTATAACATTTTTGTTTTATGTATGTAGCTATTACACTGTGTCGTTGCTCTATTTTTAGTGGGAATGAACCATTTCTTGTTTAAATAGATGTTGTTTTTAATTATATTCTTTTTTTTGTCACTGCAGAATTCCAAATCTTCAGATGTGGCCTACCCTGTAGAGTCACATCTCACTTTCATTGCCCATACTGTTTTTTAACCATTGACAGAAGGGATAGGTTTGTGAATCATTTGGTGAACCACACAATGACTTTTGACATGGTGTCCAGCTGTGCATTAGCACAGACTCCTGTCCAGCCAGCAGCTACCAACATGCAGGGAACACAAGCTCCTGTCCGCTCAGAAGACATAATTACATGTGACATATGCAATATTCACTTGAGAAAAAAGAATCTTCGTATTCATTTGAAAAGAAAACACCAGGAAAATGTGGAGCTGATTTCACAAAAACGGCATTTAAGGAGTCAGTGTGTGGATGCCAAAAAAGGTGTTTTTGCTGTTGAGAAATCCTTTTATGGTCCATCAAAACCTATTCATGTAATAAAAAACACCTGGTCACAATTTCACAGATCAGAATGTGAGCTTGACAGGTGTAATGTGAATGCACAGTTTGCCAAGCGAAGTGGGATTTTGCCTTTTGAGTGCGAACACATTCAGTCATTACGCTTCTGTCCATGCGCCACAGACTCAGAAGAACCTCTGTCTGAATCTACCCTCAACATCCTGGTTGACAACTTATGTTTCAGTCTTCAAAGAAAAGAAGAACTTTTGAAAAGACAGCAGGAGGCACTATCAAATAATACACCGTTTTCATTTCTTCTTTTTGTCAGTGGGACGGACACAACTTTTCATTTGTCTGTCTTTGAACCTAAAACGGCATTTTTCAGCAGACTTGGAAGGGTTAATAAAAGGAAATAATACCTGGCATTGTGCATGTACAGAGGGCAAAAGATCCTGTACGCACAAGGCTACAGCAAAGTGGCATCTCTTTGAAAAAATGCCGGACATGTTCAAAGCGGCAGTAAATTCAGAGGAGGATGTTATGTGTGGGACAACAACAGTATCAGAATGTCAGGATGAAAGTGGTTCCATTCCTGATGAAACAGCAGAGAGGATAATCAAGTACTTGATTTACCATAAGAAAATACCTGCTGATATTCCTGAAAGTCTTATCATCCGTAGTAGAGATGCCAAGGCTCTCAATGGGTTCCCCAAACATCTGATCCCATCAGAGACTGAGTGCACAGAATGTGGACAGCACACCAATCTTAGTGACCCTCAGCTGGTAACTTCCACAGCTAAAATATTGACTATGACAGGAGTAGTTAAAGGTTTGTAATTTACTGTAATCTGCTCTGACTACAAGTGTTTTTATATTCCATTATGTCAAGATCTTAATTATTACCTTTTTAATATTCTTATAGGTATATCAACATACAGGAAGACTTGTCCCAACTGTTCCATGGTTTATCGATATCAAGACTGGGAAGATGGCATCCACAACTTCAATGACCATTTGCTGCTCTCCATACATATGTGTCTGGTACTGAGGAATGCATTGCAGGTTGTAGTTTTTCATTATTTGTGTATAATGTGAATATTATTTTTATCAAATTACAACAATAAGGACATATTTGTGAAATTTTAATTGAAATGCATCACTGCGATTGTGTAAGTGTGCCCTAATTATATCCATAGACTCACACTGCTGTAAGTCGCGTAATTGAAATGATCGAATACACTGAAGGAGAAAACTTTCCTAGCAAGGATCGGATCATGCAGGCATATCTGTCATTTGAGGGGCTAAGTGACCATGACTACCAATACTCATGCATTTCATGTGGGTATCATCCTGCTGTTGTCGTCATGGATCTCCATAAGAAAGGTGTTTTCAGCATGCCGGGTAGGTCTTTAGGTCTGAAACCTGCGAGGATGAAAATACTGCTATTTGCTATGTTTGACTCATCAGAAATTAACATAAAAAAATAAATTCTGCGTTTTTTGTTTTATTTTTAAAGTTAGTGAAATACCAAACCCACATGAACACTATAACGGGGAAGTGAATGCACGTTCTTTTTGGGAAGCAGTTACCATGGAAGTGATTAGCCGTGTACTTTATCCACGTAAGTCTGGCGTCTATTCAACAGAGAAATTGGAAACATTTCGTGCACTAAGTAATTCAGGCATTAATGTCTTCAGTAATGTGCCTCAAAATATGTATTTGCTTGTCTCCTTGGCTTTTTTCAGCTGGCTGCAAGAATCCTTTTGTTGTAAGACCTACTTATCACAATTGGTCTCCCTGGATTGGACCACAGACAAGACGATCTGACATTTTGACAAACACAGAAAATGAAAAAGTCTTCGTGCCTGATTCCAACAGTGACGTAGACCAGTTTATCACAGAAGAGCGGCTCGCAGATGAGGTTCTCAATCTCAAGGTAGTCTCTTATTTATTTTTAGAGTTTCATGATTGTGTAGATCTTTCAGGAGGATTTAATGATAACATATAAATAAAATGTTGTGTTATGTGAAAGCTGCCCGAGATCAGGAGACTCTGCAGTCAATGTGGAATTGACTGCAGAGGTTCTAAGATGGATCTTGTGCTCCGTCTGCGGGACCGAATGGCTTCTAGAGCTACATATAACAAGGTTTTTGATAAAGTGTGGGGTGCCTCTGGTAAGTGTGTGACAGCAACTTCTAACATAAAATTTTACAGTTGTTGCCATTTTACCCATGCCAAAGTTGTGTAACTACATGAGCTGACTGACACAAATTTAAGACAAAAAACAGCCATGCCTTGTTTATTTGCTATGTTGAACATACAACACATTGTCATAGTAATATCAATGCATTTTTTAAGCTTAGTTTAGTGCACCACAACAAGGAGCCATATAATTTAATATGCTGTAGAAGTAAGAATATGATTTGTTGTTTCAGGTGGTTGGGCAGTAATCACTTGTCCCTGTGGCGTTATTTACTCTGTCAAGTTTAACCTGAGAGCTGAGAGCCCTAGAGACTTTGCAGACCTTCTCTTATCCTGGAAGTTTTTTCCAAATATTACAGTGTATGACTACCCCAGGGGATTAGTAAGTCATCTAAAGAAGAGGTGCCCTAAGGATACACCATTTACTACGAATGAGGGTAGATTGCTTGAGCCCACACCTGAAAATATAAGACAAGCAACCAACAAAAACCTTGAAGTACACTTGCCCTGGTTGAAGGTCAGGAAAGAACCCGAGGACAAGGGAGGACATCCTATAACTGGCTCTGTACAGCATTATTGCCTCAGTGATGTTTTCCACCAAGGCAATAGCAAGGACGACAAAGATGTCTTGCGGCGCATTGAGATGGTTCCGGAACTTTCTGGAAGATTAAACAGTCAGTGTGCGGAACAGCTATTTGCAGGGATGAGGAAAAACAACTACTTCCTCAACATGCTCACACCATCCACACACATCTTTCTGCAAAGAAACATCCTCCACCATTTCAATGTTCGGAAGAACACAAAAACCAAACAAGACATTCAAAAAGTTGCTGGACCACATGCAACATTGGTTCTTGACAGGAATGGATGCATTGTAATGGGTAATACTCAACTTAGTTGTTATTGTTGTAGTAGTGTGTGTGTGTGTGTGTGTGTATATATATATATATATATATATATATATATTTATTAATGTAGGATTGTTTCTTTTATTAAAGGATTGGAGAAAAGCAAGCAACAGCCTTGCAGCTCAGAAGGCAGCGCCATGTCCTCTGAAGTTCTCAACAATTTCAGTTGCTGACTCTTCAACAAACTTGAAAACAACTGAAGCAAGTAAATCTTCCTGGAATCAACAGCCTAATCCCACAGACATGAATTTGGTAAATGTTCATATTAATTTATTTTTGTGTTTGTCTTTTAAATATTTATTTCTGGGTTTTTTAATTTTTTTTTATAATTGTCAGTGTACTTATAACATGGTGATGTGTTTCAATATTTATTTCAAGTAACACTGAATAACAGTGTTCCCAATAGTTTTCTTTTTTTTTTTTAAAATATGGTAGCCTACATATAAATGTCCTTACATAGTTGACAACCAAACTGACAAAATATACTGTTTAAGAAGATTTCAGGGTATAGCTGCTGTCAGTTTAACATATATGTTACTTTTATGAAAAAATGGCCAGTGAGTGTTTTCTCCTTAATTGGTGAAATCAGTCAGGAAATAAAAATAAAAATGTCCACAAATAACGAGTATAAACATTGCAAGTTGTGCATATCAGTACACATACATGAGTAGTGCAAAATATTTTGAAAAATTTATTTAATAAAAATGTATTTATCTTCAATTTCTCTCTATTAAGCTTTCTCAAGTATTAGACCAAACCAGAGACCCAGGTCAATATGTTGCTTGCGTTGACGGGCAGGTCCTGACTAGAAGCGATATGTTCACACTGGGATTATCGAAAGACATCAATGGGCTAGTGAGTCTAAATATATTTAAAGCCATATGACTTATTGTTATTGTTTTATGTTGTGAATATATGATTTCTACAATTCTTCAAAGGTTCTGAACTCCTGTCTGAAAGCCGTTGAGAGAATGTGCAGCGACAAGGTCGGTAAATTTAGGGAATCTACATGTGTTTCATAATTGAAAGATTGGACTCATACAAATTCCATAAATGTGGCAATGACAAAGAATGCCAGGAATGTCTTAGGGTGTGAATTAAATATAGATGACAAAAAAGTATCTCTTTCCTCTGATCCTCTGAATTGTTCCCTCTTTTTTGTATTATTTCTCCAGGGCATCAAGGTTTTTGCAGGAAACAGTCATGTAGTACAAACCTGGTTTCCACCTCTATCCCTTGACCCAGCACTACATCTCCCAGTACATATTTTTGATAAATTAATTTTCAGCTTTGAATGTCAGATTCACCACAGTGTATTAATTTTGTGATTTAATTGTAAGCCGCAAGCACAAGATCTGGACTGGGTTCTGATTCCTGTGTGGCGTCCTGTACATTGGACACTTTGCGTTAGTACAGTACTTATTTGATATTTACCTTCATATTTCCTGCATTTCAAAGACACTTGTCTAATTCCTTTATTACTCTGCAGTAGTGTTCACCATCACTGTGCCATATTTTTTTCAGATTTTGAAGCCTAAGCACAGGGAGATTTTCTGGCTTGATTCTATCAGTGGCACTGGGTTCACAGATGAAAACCACATCAAAAGATTAAGGTTTTATAGGAATAAGTTTGAAAGAGGCATTTGGAACAATGGAACCTTTGCTCCATTGTTCCACGGAGTCAAAGGTTCAGCATTAATCTTCATATTTATGTAACAATAAATATCCAAATTGAATTTGTGAATACATTTTAATGCCCGGAATCACGTAAAACACGCATTTTCTAGGCAGTCTACTTTAAACATGATATGGGTTAAAGCTGAACCATCGAGAGACTGTTATGTCTCGCATCTTTCTTGCATCATACATGTGTATAAGTTTTTATTTTGATACGTTGTGTTGTGAAACATGCCCTTGTTAATTTTTTCTTTAAAAACTTTGTATCATCAGGGAAGTCTGTTATCAGATGTCATCTGGACCATGGACAGAATTTGTTGGCAATGACATTAAGGTGAGATGTTATTGTTGGACAATTATAGTTCTTTAGAGCTACCAGACTGCTTATTTCCAACCATTCCTCCTTTCAATGTTTACAGTCAATACTGTGGGTAAGGCTGTTGTCTTATACATTAATTTGATTGTTAAAGTAATGACATTTAAATTTTCCCTCTTTTCTTGAATGTTCTCTTAAACACCACAGGGATTGCCTAAACAAGGACTGTCCAACAACTGTGGAATGTTTGTAGTGATGGTAACATCCACTTCCTCCCACCATATTGTTGTATTGTTTGTATAGACATAATCACATTTTTCTCCACAGTATGCTCTCTACTTTGTGATGGAAGCACCATTTGATTTCACGGAGGTAAGGAAACAGATAAGACTGCATGCTTTCTGTTGGAGATGTCATTAAATGCGAACCTGTCATGTCCACAGAATGACATGATGACAATACGAAGATGGTGGACTCTCACTCTCCTGAGAAACTTCCCTGTGAAGTAAGAACAATAATGGTGCAATATACCACATCATCTTACACATAAGTCAGTTTTTTAAAGAAAATCTTCAATTTGTCCTTTTAAAAGGTCCAAAGAAGAACTACAAAAGGAGAGAAAGCGGAAAAAAGTTCATGAGGGGGCAAAATATGAGGTATGGTTTAGTTCAAATTCATCAGTGTGTAGTTTTGAATCATGTAATTTCTATTATGTCCGTTCACAATGCAGTTTTATGCAATGCTTGATTGTTAAAATCTGAAACAAAATCAGGATAGGACAGTTAAAAAGGTTGAAACTGTTTTGATGTTATTTGGACTTGGGCTCATCTTTCACTTTCAAAATATCTACATTTTTTACAGACTCTGTGTGCTGATGACCACACCTATGCAAAAGCAACTGAGGCACAAATTTAGGTTAATTTTTAAAATGTACACATAACTATTATTTTTGATTTGTATTTATTTATGTGCAATTGACACTTAAACCAGAAATGATTTTTTTTAAACAAGAAAATATATTTTTTGCACAGCATTTTTTTATGACAGTAGAGATGGAAAGGGTAAGACACTGAGAGATACAAAGTGTTAATTATTGTTTTATGCTTTTCACCATGCAGGTACAAATGATACCACCAATTTTGCAGGTAAAGATACATTCATAATCATATGCGTCATAGCCATTATTCTGGTGATAGTCTTGCAATGCACCTGTTTTTCTTTAATTTTCAGATGCCTTTGGATGTACTGGAAGCTGTTCTCCAAGAGGTGATACTAGCACAGGGAGATGCAGCTTACCTCACCTTGGCATTAACCTGCAAGCGCTTTAAAGCCATTGTGTCTGACCCAGTGTTCAGGAAGAGGACTCACTTTGCTTGGCTGGATGGTAAGGACCTTTGACTTTTTTCACATAAAACATGTTAAATTAGATTTAAACTACATGAAATTGATCATTCATTTACAGGTGAGATCAACTGGGGTAAATTTTCAAAGTCATTCAAGGCAGAAAACCGGATTCCTTTTGCTGTTGTTACGTGTTCTTCCTGTAACCGGCAATATAAAGACTGTGTGGGCTTCACTGGAAATGGAAGACGAGGAGATTACCCTCGTTACTACTGTGATGGCATACCTGGACACTGCCCTGGATGTCAGTACTGAATGCAAGGAGAATAATAGTTGTTTTCCACAGTCTTTCACACATTTCAGTTGTCACACATTGTTCTTTTTTGGTGACATCTTTTTAAATCTGTTCTGCTGACATTTGGATTTGTTCTGTCGTCCTTTAGTTTTTCACAATGTGTTCTTTAAACATTATGTAAATTTTTTAGTGTTCCTTTTGTTGTAGTTCAGTTGATTTATATTATTTAGTTTTTTGGTAGAACTGTTGTTTCCAGGAAAAGTAACATTGTGGCTCTAATATATTAAAGAGAAAGTAGAACCAATAAAGTAGTTGTAAATATATTGTAACAGCATTGTTTAACAATTGGATAACCTTGTTTTAAAAATTTGAAATACAAGCAAAGATAATACCTTTCAGTATTTTATGTGTAACGTTTCATATACTTTAACAATGACTGGAAGAAATAAAAATTGTCTTTACAAACCTTATATATGGCTAAGTCGTTTATGTTTTAGCAATCAGAATCAACAGTTTTTTTTTAAATAAAGCAACCAAATACAGAAACATGTTCAGTTACAAACATACCATAATACAAAGATTAAAGGTATGCTGAGCGACGGTGGAGACCGGGTGGAGGTGATGGAAACTCGGGTGAGGAGCAGTTGTTCACATCAAGCCGGACTTTATGAAGGGTAATTCAAGAAGATGAGGAGACCGGCGCCTATAGGCTGGGACGGAGGCGCATGATGAGCTGATTGGCTGAATTGAAGAGCGTTAGAATGTACACATAAGCCTGATTTATGTATCTGGTGACTATTCAAAGAAGCTTTTCATACAGAAACAATGATTAATCCACAGTGGATCATTCTCTTGTCAAATAAACTTTCTAAAACCTACTTTCTCTGAGTGTTTCCACTTTGAAGCTACATTTAAAGTTTTACAAAAATCCCTCTGTGTTTTGCAACAATTGGATATTTGAGCGCAGTTTATGAATCAAATGCAACTGGTAGAGTTGATATAGAATTTCTAAATTGAATAGTGGGACACCAGTCCAGTGTCTTTTATCAGATTACTGGTTAAGCTGGAGTCCTTACAGGAAAAGTTTCCAATGAGACTTTATGGTAAACAATGACAATAGTTGAGCTCACCTGCAACCAAGCATAATAGTTTTTGGAATGGCACTAGTTATATTTTAGATTTAAACTTATTTATTATAAGAGTACGTTTCACTACATCACAATCTATTAATTGAACTACAGCGTTCTTTAAGTATTTGGTATCTGTTTTCTTAATCTAGGATGGACTGGTGATCTGCCCAGGGTCATGCGTGCGTGTATGATAATTAATGGATGGATAAATGTGTTCCTAAATATTAATTTAATTTATTTTTTAAGCCTTTTGTTTCAGCTAGATCGGGTGACAATAGATAAATACATATACATAATAATTCATTATTGTTGCTTGTTTTAAGTTGTTTATTACTAATGTGATTTTAACATTCAAAAACAATAGTTTTAATTATTTTTTTTAAAGGGACATACCACGTTACATTATTATTATTATTATTATTATTATTATTATTATTATTATTATTATTATTATTATTATTAAGCTAACGCGGCTGGTACAGGAAATAGCGCCCCCTTCAGTTCCGGAGTGCAATGGTCCCATTTCCATATAAGGTAAGAGGCTGACAGTGGTCCGTCCCCGCCCCTTTCTGTTTGCTGCAGGAGGACCTTCTCACCAAAACAGCAGAAGATGCCTCACCACTGCTCAGCTCATTCGTGTTTAAATCGAGGAACTGCTGATGTCAGGGGGATAACCTTTCACAAGTAAGATGAACATATTATTGTTAGTATTTTGTGAATATAATATTACTGTACTGTATTTATCCAGTGAAATGACAGCAAATGTTAGCTATCTGTGTTCAGCCGGCAATGACGGCTAGCTGAGATTTGATGACCGGTTTCAAACAAGCCTACTCACAATTTCAATAGCTTTGGTTAATTATCATTATCAGCAAATATTAATGAAATTTGGAGTTTAAAGTTCTAAGAAATATGAAGATCAAAAATAGTGAGTGTAACGTTTTTCTGAACGCTCAGCTTAAGAAAGCAACACAGACGTCAGCAAGGCTACTTTGTTTCAACCGTTGTCTTTTTATTTTTGGTTCGTTATAACAGCTGTGAATATGTGCAGATCAGCCAGTACAAAATGACTTCATTGAACTCACTACGTACATATTAAAATCAAACTTGTTTTCTAACGCTCATGTTGAATATTCTCACAAATAAAACCAACACACAGTTGAAGACACACACAGTGCTGCTGTTGTATGAAAGAATGTGTGCCATAGTGGTGTCAAAGTGATGTGTGATGTCCATCCCTCTGTTTATAGGATCATTGCTATGCCTTGCCAGCTTCTCTTACCGCTGTCACTGCAAAACTTCAGAAAGCCTTGGCAAGAGTAGAATATCTGGAGCGGGACAAGAAAAACACCATGGCCAGAGAGAAGAGGGCAAAGACCACAGTAAAGTCACTGTTGGGGGACTTGAGTGAAAAAAAAATCTCACTTATGAGGAACTTAAAGAACGGCTTGAATTCTACTCTGGTAAGTCAAAATTAATACTTAAAAATTCACGTATATTTTTTTGTTATATGCTTTTTGTCTCCTGAGCTATATCAGAAGGAGAGTTTATTTTTTCCCCTCCCCTTAAGATTTCCCCTCCCACATCTGCACACATTACAAAGGTAGCCTTAATGTTGCCCAACAGATTTTTTTTATTTAACCTTGTAATTTAATGTTGCATATGTGTTAAATATTGCTGCTCCTCCTCCTAATTTTTACAGGTGGTTGTGTTCAGTGGATGGCAAGCCTAGCTTGAACAAGATGATGCAGGCTAAATATGGATTTGTTGCACTCATTTTGGATGCAATGGCAGTCAGAAAACATGTGCAATATAATCCACATACACAGTCACTGTCTGACTTTGTAGACCTGGGGGATGGAAACAATGAGACTGAGGTTGCTACTGAGGCTCTTGTGTTTATGGTGGTTGGCCTCCAAGGGCATTGGAAGGCTCCCATTGCATACTACCTCACAACCTCCCTGTCACCAGAAACACAAAGGGTCCTTCTCAGTCATGCTTTGGAGGAGCTGCATGCTCAAGGAATTCGGATGGTGTGTTTAACAATGGATGGGCATGTTTCCAACATCAGCATGTGTCACCAACTTGGGTGTGAGCTGAAGGGAAACCCACAAGAGCCCCTCAAAACCAGTTTCCCACATCCAGTGACTGGAGAGAAAGTGTTTGTAATGATGGATGCATGCCACATGCTGAAGTTGACACGTAATATGTTGCAGGTAATTTATGAGTGTTGTATACCTATTTCTGCAAGTTATTTATTTGTGTGTCTGTTCATGTTCACAGATACGATTGGATTTAATGATCAACATTTAGCTGCTTATACTTATTTGAGCTTTGACACATTCTTACTCTGCAGGCATATAGCCCAATAGCAACTACCACTGGACAGATCAACTGGAGGTACATCAATCATCTCAATAATGTGCAGAAACAAGATGGACTACATGCTGCCAATAAATTGCAGACAAGCATGTGTACTTTGAGAACCACAAGATGAGGGTGTCCCTGGCTGCACAAACACTGAGTCGCTCCGTTTCAGTGGCCCTCTGCACTATGAGAGATCTTGGGTACTCTCAGTTTAACCCTCTCAAGGCAGACGTTGCAGATTTGCAACAGCGAATTGCATATACTTAATTACTCCACATTTATATTTTATGAGCCTTATTTTACTCAGATGATAATTTCCCCAAATATCTGATTTTCCTGTTACTAAAACTTAATTTGGGCCTGAAAGGGTTAAAGATTGTGATGCAACAGCAGCATTTATTGAGGTAATGCAATTGGCTCTTATATTATGACTATGGACTTCGGCGAAGTGTTTACCCACAATTCATCGCTGCATGTGATGTTTCGTTTTTTTTATTTTTTATTATTATCTTTATTGACAATGAAAGGGTTTTGAATTAAACGGCAGAAATATGGAAGTGGTGACAGAGCAAGCTGCATATGTTACAAAAAAAGCAGTTTTTAAATGTAAAGTATTGAAATAAATATTGTTCCACTCTGCTGTACAGGTGTGAATACTATCAAACTGTGCTCTGTATTCAACGAATCATAACAAAAAACATTTGAACAGCCAAATATCTCCTGCAATGACTTTGGAAAGCAAAAATACCTACACTGTACTTTTAAAATTGTACTGACATCTTCTTAAAATACTAAAACAGGGACTGGTCCCACCTTATTGGATGTTGCAGTCATGACGCAGAGGCGCAAGTCGATGACGTAACCTGTACTGTCCCAATTCTCCAATGTCTGCATGCTTGTAACCTGCGCACACAAACCCTTCTGTGCACTTTGACTGAGTACACACTTCATAGAGGGGTGTAGGGTGTAGTGCAAGTATTGGGACCGGGCCAACATTTGTTGTTTGCTAGCACTCCTCACCAAACTTCCGGGTCACCTAAACCCGACCAAATAAATATTAAAATCTAATTCTGTCCTGCTGCCCGTTTTTCCATTTCGTGTTTTATATCTTAGCCTAAAAATGAAATCTTAAAAACCAGGGGTGCTGGTAAAGTGACAGTCAGTATATGTTGTTTTTCTATGTTTTTATTTATTAGTATTTTCTTTTAAGTCTATTGTTTTGTAATGAGTAAAGTATTGATAAGTAAAAAAGTAGGTAAAGTAAAGTGCTACTGTTTACTCTCAAAAAAGAACTGCTGGAGGCCATTTTTGTGTTTTTTAAGTCAGCTATGTTGCCATATTGTATCAGAATGACTCCAAAAGTTGTTCAATTGAAGACATGCATCCACTGATTACTTTCAGTTTCATTAAGATATGTTCTGTGGGTCATGAGATATTTTGCTAACATACATTTTCACAAGTAGTTTACAGCCGTTTTTTAAACAAGAAACGGAAGAATCTTTTACCAGTCATAATTTTTAGTAAGTTTCACAGCTACTGTTAAGCCAAAATATTTGCTCAGTAACTCTAGAAACGACTCAGTAATAGCCAATTTTGTGCTTTCTAAAGTAGCTGTGGCAGCCATCTTGAATCAGAATGAGCCCAAAGGTTAAGCAGTTGTAGACGTGCATCCATTGATTACTTTCTGACATTTTCATTAAAATCTGTCAGCTGGTTTTCAAGATATTTTGCTAACAGACATTCTCAACAGTTTATAGGAACATTTCAAACAAAAACCTAAGGGATCTGTTAGCTGTCACGGTATGACACCTACTTATACACAAAGGTTTAGATCAGTATCTTTAAAAACTGCTGAATTATAGCCAATTTTGTGTTTGATAGGGTAACTGTGGTAGCCAACTTGTATCAGAGAGACTCCAAAAGCTAATCAGTTTTCTCTAAAGATGACTTTCTGGATGAAACCACACTGTTGGAGACTGAGATAGATAGAAAATGGGTGGATGGATAAAGTCATAATAGTAGGGGATTTCAGTATCAATGTAGATGTTAAAAGTCATACCTAAAACATAGCCTTTAATAATTTAATAGAGTTATGTGGTTTCACGCAATATGTCTTTAAGTCTACTCGTTCTCTTCATCATACTTATCTGGTTCTGACATACTGCATACAGAGTACACACTTAACAATAAAACCTCACAATCCTGTTTTGACCATTTCTAAAAACATTTGAGATTACATTGACTGACTACACAGTCTCTGTGAGTAAATTTTATTACAACAGATGTTTATCAGAGAACGCTGTAACCAGATTAAAAAAACTCTTCCAACTTTTCCCTCCGTCTTGCAGAACAATGCAACAAAGAGCAGCAACTCAGATTTTCCTGTTGAAAATAATACAACTTTTATGCAAACATCACTTGAAAAAATTGCTCCGCTGAAAATGAAAGTGATCAGTCAGAGGAAGCTGGCTCCGTGGATTAGTGTGTACTTTAAAACAGGCATCCAGAAAGTTGGAAAGAAAATGGGGCTCCATTATCATGAAAGAAATTATCTTAACTTGGAGAGATAGCCTGCTAACATACAAGAAAGCCCTACTATTACCTCTGATTCCTTGTTAGATGAGGCAGCTTTAGAAGTGTCACTAGAACCTGATTTGTGTTTTGACTGTTTTGGTCCAGTTGAGCTCTGAATTGTCAAAAAGACAGCTTCATCCAAACCATCAACATGTCTGTTGGATCTCATCACAACAAGAATGTTCAAAGAGGTGTTTTCCTCAAAGCTTCAGTAGGTAACTTTTATAAAAAAATTTTTTTTATACATTTGTTAAAAACTGTTACTATGTCCTGACAGTAGAATATGAGACAGAAAATCTGTGCAAAAAATCAAGCTCCTCTGGCTCCTCCCAGTGGTCCTACTGCCATTTTCAGAAAAACACCGCCACCTGTCAGAAACAACCAATCAGAGCCAGGAGGAATGTCTTAGCAGTGTCAATCATGCTCATGCACATGCTGTTCACACCCTTCCCCTGCACGAGTACCGTCATTAAAGCCCAAGATGTGTGGTGCAGCTGTACTAATGACGGAAAAACAATCTAATGTTACAGGAAAACTGCCAATTTACCAGTGAATGTGCCATAGCCGTTAATCCACTGTCAACGATGGCCCTGCTTACTAGGCTGTGCGTTCACAGCAGGTTCTGCTGTGAGGGAGGAACTGTGGCAGGAGGGCTGTAGCGCAGCAGAGAGCAAGGGGGATGGATCTGTGAGGTGGACTTGTTTCAGGCTAAGTCCACAATTTTCTCAAAAAAATCATGCTGCAGCTTTAATTAATATCCCCATTTTGGATCTGCTTATTCTGTCATTAATGAATGGTTATGTACCTTGGGACTTTAAGGTTATAATAAATCTTAACTTAAAAAGCCTGATCTTCATTCAGGAGCTCTGGACAGTTATAGACTTATATCCAATCTTTCATTCAACTCAAAAAAAAGGAAGAGCAAATTGTTGCAAATGAATTGTGTGACCAGCTGGACAGAATCTGTTTGAGGCATTTTATTCAGGGATTAGAGCTCATCATAGCACAGAAACAGCACTAGTGAAAGTTACTAATGATATTTACATGGCTTCAGACAGAGGACTTGTCTATATTTGTCCTGTTAGATTGCAATGCTGCATTTGATACAGCTGATCACATTGGTTACTTAGATTACAAGATTTTTATGTCTTAAAAACAAAAACCTGGACGACTCAAATTTCTGCTTTTAAGCCCAGACAAGATGGATGTGAGCGTCTTAGAAAGAAACTTTATATCCTTTCACCTCCTCTGGATGGCATTAATTTGGCCTCCAGGCTTATGCTGGTGGAGGACAAACTGACCACATTTCCTCACTCCGCTGCTGTCTTTGCTTGCTCTACTCTCCATGTTTGTATTTATAATTATTTCTATCATTTTTCTATCATTTTCTTCCCATAGGCACTGCTTCTGTGTTTGTCTGTGTAGCATGAAGAATCTCTCCTTTTTCAAGACCTCTGACCTAGTGATGTAAAATAATTGTTGATCATTATTTGGGTGTAAATATTCAAGATAATAAATTATTCAAGCGTTTTAACAAACCTTATCTGTTACAGTAGAACTATACTCTGTGTGAGACAAAGCCTTTTTGCTCAACTCCAAGGTTTGAATGTACTAGTTGTTGTGAAACTTTGTTTTGATAACAGACTAAATAAAACCTTGGCGGGTGACTGCAAATGTCAGTTCGTAATGTAGCTGGTTTTTGTGTTAGTCATGTGAAGATTCTTCCCCTCATTTGTCTTTGTTTCATTTTGGTAACCTGGGTAAAAAAAAACAAAAACATTTTTGCTCAATGTTTTTGTAAATCCAGCAGACAAAAGATAAAGAAAGAAAAAAACGTAAAAAGAAACTGAAGTTGAAAACTAATTTTTCAACTTTAAAGAGAATTGCACATCGCCTGATTCCTGCTCTATCAGCTGCCAACTCGCTGAAACTCTGCAAACATCACAACTTCCGGAAACTTGGATAGAACGCTGACCCTGCATGGGCTCTTGGCCTTAACCTGCCTAAATAGTCAAAAGTTTTTTAAATGCTCAAAACCACAAATATCAGTCTTAAAATCCAAACAAATATTCTTTTTCCAAATAGAATAATAATCACTATTTCACCTTACATTATTAAAGTATTACTTGTTGCTGTTTTATCTTGATACATCCTCAAGTAATTACTTAAGTCATTGCTCAAAAGAACATTCCCTAAACTCTTAGTGTTAGTTTTATTTTTGTTGTGCCATCTTAATTGTCAATTAATGATTCTATTTTCTTGATTTAGATTATTTCTGTAATAAAATCTTTACAACCAAATTCGGTTTCCTCCTCATTTGGTGTAAATATTATGCTAAGGATTCCCTGTGATGAACAAAATTCATCCTTTAGTTTTTGACATTTGATAAACGATACATTTAATCTCACTTGTTATATCTGTGTCTCTTTCCTGTCCTCTCAATGCCCAGCTGGTAGAGGCAGATGGCCATCCATTCGGAGTCTGGTTCTGCTGAAGGTCCTCCTGTTAAAAAGGAGTTGTTCCTTTCCACTGTCGCCTCCCTGCTACTCAGGATGGGGGATTGTGACAAAGTGAAGATTTGACGCAATCTGCTACCTTCCTTAGATAGATAACTTTTACTTATTAGCAATTTTAATGTACTGTATGTAAATGTTTTTCTATAGTGCCCTGAGATTACTTGTGAACTGGCGCAATATAAATAAACTGAATTGAGGCTCAATGTAGTTTTAGCACTGTTTTGCTACATTTGGCATGGGGAACTTTAAACATGCTGAACAGAAAGCTTTACGTCTTTCACAGGTCAGTAGTCCTGCAACTGGATAATAGCGGCAAACATACAGTTAAAAGCATCTATAATGACTGAAAAACAAACAGTTGACTATTCTTAAATAGACCTCCATGAGCTCAGATCTTAAGGCTACGCTACAACTATGGAATGATCTGAAATGTGCAGCATGCAGACACCCTCCTTCAAACCAAAGACAACTTGAGCAGTTTGCTTAGGAACAGTGAGCCAAACTACCCTTTGGTAAATGCAGAATTTTCTTTGTAAGGTACAAAGATTGCTTGTTGGCAGTGATTGCTGCAGAAGGTGCTGTGACAAAATATTACACCAAGGCAGTGTCAATGGCAAAAATGAATTTCCAGGTGGGCCTGACTAAAAGTGGGTGGACCACTAAATTTAACAAAGCTCATTAAAAAAAGGGAAATTGAAACAGTGCTTACTTGTAAGTTGTCCTGGTTTTCTAAAGAAAACTAATCAGTTTTTGACCCACAAAACAACAGTGGTAGAAACTTGTGTTGTTCTAAGATGATTATAATCTAAATTTATATGTAAAGTAAACTTTTTAGGGCCTAAGGAAGTATGTGTAGCGGTATCTGTTCATGTCAGCCTGACCTGAAAAACATTCTCTGGTTCCAGAGCTCTTTGAGAGTTAAGAGTTTATAAATGTTGTGAAAAAATTCACAAGGTTTTTTTTCATAACAAATTATTTAATTTTAAAGAGCATGAAAAATATTTTAAGTGATACCAAGATCATGTATATTGATTTGAACAATTCAAAGAATTTTAAAATCTAGTTTTCACTGAATAAAATGAGAAGTTCAAATCACTCACAAAAATTGGCATCATTTCATTTCATTTCTACCATGAAACTTTGAGATGTTTGATAAATGTTCTATTATTTAGATATTAGGAGAAATATTCTCAAGTTCATTTTTTACTAATGAACTATTATTAACCATCACTCAGTCAAAAGATTTGAGTTTGTTGCTGCATCACCATTAAAGGCACTTTCTACATAATGTTAAATTTTACTGTGGTTAAAAATGCATGTGTTGATGTAACAAGTCGGCTGATATTTAGTATATAGGTACTGTAAAACACCAAATGTCTGGCCATATGTAAGACAACCTTCAAAAATGAGCCACAGCTGTCCTCAGGCTGTATGTTTGTGATTTATTGTTTTCAACTAAATGGTAAAATTATTAATTTATTAACATTTTAAAAAAACAACTCTGCCAAAGTAATTTATTAGTGTATCCTACACTCACTCACAAGAAATGTCTTCCGGACCAGAGTTTCTCAAATTTACGGATGGAATGGGTCAACAGGTTCGCCTCGGCACGACTCTCCTTAGCGCTAACGTAGCAGACCTCTGCGTTTCTGAGGTCTGAGACCGGGGTCCAGATATTATCTTTACATCCATCTTCCTCCAGAATGTGTCTGGCCCCCCGGCACCGCATAGCAGGACATTACCTGTCCGGATCACTACAAGAAAAGTTACAAAAAACAGAAACACAAAAAACAGCTGTATTAATTCAAACCTCAGACTGATCCCCTGTCTGAAGGAACCTC
>NC_051437.1:3831885-3845764 GCF_001649575.2 Kryptolebias marmoratus | reverse complement strand
AAATTAGGGTTAGAGTGCGGGTTTTTGATGTTTGTCTCTTTCTTACTGTTTATTCATTGTCACATGCTGTTTTTATTTTGTTTTTTAATTATGTAAAGCACCTTGAAATGCCTTGCTGCTGAAATGTGCTATACAAATAAAATTTGATTGATTTGATTGATTGATCTGAATCAAAATGTGAATTTTAAAGGTTGAAATTAAGATATTCATAATGGCACTAAGGCCAGTTTTTAGATGGAGAGAGTTCAATTGTATTAATCCACTTCTTTTTCATGTGCAGAAACTTCACAAAGGCTCTTACAATTCTTATAAATCAGTTCACATCATCAAAGATTTTGAGCCTTCTTCAGTTGAAATATTGTACTGGTTACTGTAAATGTTTTAATACCCATCTCATTGTCAGTAGACTGTCCTCATCAGTTCACTTCAGTTTAAGTTTACTTCCTTCCAACTATATTCAAAGTACTATTTTATTTAAAAATACTGTAAAAGATACAAGTTCGAAAGAGTCTGTAATTTTATTTATGGACAAATGTTTTTGAAGTGGCCTTCATTTAAAAATCAAAGTATGCTTTTCAGCCTATAATTCATTCAACGGAAGAAAACGTCTGAATTTAAAGAAAAAAACAAATAGATTTATTGGGAAATCATTTCTGCCCTGCTGAATTTAGCACTGAAGTCCAAATAGTTTATAACGTATGTCTTCAATATTTATTTCAAAAGGAGAACCACTCTTAAATGTAAACCTATATTTTTATTTAAAGGAATGCTTTATTGATATCCAAACACATACAACAAAAATATTTGTGAAGAATCCAAATCTGATCCTGGTTGATAATCCACAAGCCTAGGACCCCAAAATGATTCAACTTTCCTCTGCACACACTTATCATGTACTGCATTTCTCACTGACACTCCAAATAAAAGACATTCTTGTACAGCTGTTGATCTGCAAAAAATGCTCCTGACAGGTGACAGCTACAATGCAACAAACACCAATCTTCACAAGTTATTGAAGTTTTAAATGTAAGAATTTTCATTGGTATCAAGTCTTACTACCAAATCAGCAGCTAGTAGAATCCCTTCACTATGTGGAAGAAATGCACAATTATTTTGGAACCCAATTGTGAAATAAATAAGTCAAGATTTTTGCTTCTTGTGGTGTGAATCAACTTTTCCAGACGCAGTGAGATTATTAGTCATTCACAATCTGATTCTGTTACAAATATTTAAATGTTGCCAACTTGGCAGAATATTTGGACACATCATAGAAATCCTCCCAACATTCACCTCTGCAAACAGAAGAAAGTTGAAAGGAAACAGGAAGTTATCAAATTAAAAACACAAATCCATACAAAACAAGAAAATACATTTGAGATATGAGACACTGCAGCAGGTTTATGTGTTACACTTAGATGCATTTTAATTTCTTAAGTTAAATTTTGATATAAAACTTTAAAAGCTCTGTTTTTCATCATATTTATGAGTAAATACAGATTTACAAAAATGCATTTGTTAAAATAGTGATTCTATCTCCCAATGCTTGGATAAAGCACTTCTAAAACTGGAGACAGTGTAATCAAGCTAAGCGAGGACACAGTAGGTCACTGTGTAGCTAAGAACTATATGGTTTTGCTTTTTGGCAATGCAAGAGATGTTGACACAAAATTTAGGTCTAAAAAAAAAAGAATCTAAAAATAAGAGTTGCTGGAGAATATTCAGAAGTAGTCATTTTTGTTGGAAATTTTTACTAATATTAGACTGACAGAATAAAAAAAATCAACAAAAACAAAACCATAAAAAGTGTAGTTTTTCTTATTAGAAAGAAAAGTGGGGAAAAAAACCAACAACAAAAAACATCAGTTCTGAAGAAATTAATAAAATCTTACCTGTTGTACATTACTCTTTTAACTGCCTCAGTTTGGAGAAACAAGAATTTCATTTTGACAGGACTGACAAGCTAATGGCTAGTCTGAACACAGCTAAGACCAAAGTGGATTGCCGCCAATTTTTAACAGCTCCAGTTACAGCAGTTTATGCAAAACAACTCTTACACTGCTGTCAGTTTTTCCGTATACGGTCAGTTAATGTGGAATTCTACTGTTAAAGCAGTATCTCACTGGGCTTCCTCGCTTGAGTTCCAGATGCTCACAGTCCTGTCACTTTAGTTTTGAACATTTTTAAAAGGAAATTTGTGCAACAAATTTTTCTCTCAAAATAGTTGCGGAGTCATGGCGTGCATCTTGTACTGTCTCAATTTTGTCAGGGGCATCTCCAAACTGTCTTAGGAGCACTAGAGCTAAATTTTACAGGGAGCTCTCCTCAGACAGAAAACATGTCCTGGTCCAAACATTTGGCAATGATAAATAATAACTATGAAAAAAAAAACTGGTCGAAATCTGCCCGTATTCATTTCTAATGTGTACTCTAGAAGATAAAATCATAAATGTGGAGGCAGTTGCGGAGGTTGGTAAAAAAAATGTGCACAGTGAAAAATACAGTTTGCAAGTTGTACACACAAAAACAGGCCATAATTTTCAGAAACTGGCTGCACACAGCCACACAGTGTTTGCTGGTCGCAAACACTAAGTGAGTACCAAGTAGTGACAGTTTCAGTGAGAAACTACCACTGAAAATTTGTCTTTTGTCCCACAATTTTGATTCTCTAACACACACAGCTCAGTGAGGTTCTGGCTTTATTCTCCAGCAGCAAAGGATAACACCTCTGGTACAGTCTGAGGCAGTTCCTGCAAGAATTTTATGAAATATAAATATTATGAAATATTTTTTTCTGACACACCAATTTATTGTGAATTGTAATGTAGTGTAAAAGTTTAAATAATTGAGTTTACATATTCCACTATGAAATTTTAACGATCGGACCCATTTTAAGATGACAGCGATCCACTTTGGTCTTAGCTGCATTTGAACTTTTTGTTAATTCAACAGTCCTCTATTTTTCCAAACTGAAGTCATTTAAGAAATTATCTATAAAAGGTAAAATTTTAATTTTTAACTTTCACACAGAAACACACTTTAAAATAACATTTAAAAGTTAGTTAGTTTAGCCTCACACAGTGGCTTTGTGTCATAAAAATATTTAAAGTGTTAACAGTACTGACAATGTTTGCATTGAGACGATTGTTGGCAAAGTTTGAGCTTTGGCAACTTTTCCATCACATATGTGACCCTTCAGACATCTTCATGCCAACTCCTTCAGTTAAACTAAACAACAAACAGGAGAAGTTGTATTTCCCTTTCTACAAGCTAAATCAAGTGAAACACTTAAAATGAGTCGGGCTGAAAGTATCGGCGACATGCAGCAGGTAGTGTACACAGCAAAGAATCATGTCACACATTGCTAACACAATATAAACCAGCAGCCAAACCTGGGCTCAGAAACAGTTGGAGTGGGTTTAAAGCATCTGTCTTTAAAACGCTCATAATTTGAGTTTGTCTCAAATATGACCCCAATTCGTAAAATGAAACCAGCCTGGACTGTATTCCTTCTTACCTCAAGTTGATTAGTGTTGTGTCAGCATTGGTTCAAAGTAACTTCAGCTCAACGAATCTGTTCAGTTTCAGACCACATACTTTCAGACACAAATTCAGACCCATAGGGTTTGCTACTTCAGCCTTATCCTGCCTTTTTAACCCCGCAGACCCTGATTACTACCATGTGGCGGCATTGATGACGATATTCATTTTTCAATATATTGATAAAAATTATGTAAAAACATTATGCAAAGCTGTGAAAATATTTTGTAATACAAAATGGTTGCACATTTTTACAGTTTTTGGGGTGTTTTAGTGGTGAGGTACCGCTGTGGTACAGCTGAGATGAGATCTGCTTTTAGGAGTAGATGAGTAGATGTTCTGAGTCAAACTAACCTTTGAAACTCTGAAGCAAACTGATCTTTTGCTGGAAATGATCTTTGTTTACTTTTTGTTGTTGGACCTTTTTCACTGTTCATATTATTTAGCATTTTTTATTTCCATTATATATATATGTGTAATTTTATTAATCATGCTGCTTTTATAGTTTTTTATTAAAATCTGGCATATACACTCACACACACAGTGGGGAAAATAAGTATTTGATACACTGCTGATTTTGAATGTTTTTTCCACTTCCAAAGAATGGAGAGGTCTGTAATTTTTATTGTAGGTACACTTCACCTGTGGTAGGCAGAATCTAAGAAAAAATCCAGAAAATCCATAAAAATCACATTGTATGATTTTTAAATAATTAAATTAAATTAAATTAAATTAATTAAATAATTAATTAATTAAATAATTAATTTGCATTTTATTGCATAAACCATGACGGTGTAGTGTGTTATTAGTGGTCCTCTTTGAGACTTCTCTTCAGGTCATTGACCAGGTCCTCCGTGTAGTTCTGGGCTGATTCCTGACCTTTGTCAGAATCATCCTTACTCCACAAGGCGAGATCTTGCATGGAGCCCCAGACCAAGGAACATTGATAATGATCTTGTGTTTTTTCCATTTTCAAATAATTGCGCCACCAGTTCTTGCCTTCTCACCAAGCTGCTTGCCTATTGTCCTGTAGCCCATCCCAGCCTTGTACAGGTCTACAATTTTGTCCCTTGTGTACTTAGACAGCTCTTTCGTCTTGGCCATGGTGGAGAGGTTGAAGTGTGATTGATTGAGTGTGTGGACAGGTGTCTTTTATACAGATAGGTTTTATTCAGTTCAAGTTCAGGTCCAGTTAATACAAGTAATGAGTGCAAATAGGAGAGCTTCTTAAAGGAAAACTAACAGATCTGTGAGAGACAGAATTCTTGTTGGTAGATGATGAAATACTTATTTCATGAAAAAAAAAAACAAATTAATTATTTAATCATACAATGAGATTTTCTGGATTTTAGAGATTAAGATTCTGTCTCTCACAATTGAGTGCACCTACGATAAAAATACGGACCTCTCCATTCTTTGTAGGTGGGAAAATTTGCAAAATCAGCAGTGTATCAAATACTTATTTACCCCACTGTGTGTGTTGTAAAATGTTTGTAAATAGGGAGTGTTACCATCTACCAACAACAAATTCCATGTATGTATGTACATACTTGGCCAATAAAGTGTACTGACTTCTGAAATATAAGAAAACAGTGGAGGTAATATAACACTGGTACGAGCTGATAGTGTGGAAGAATCGTTTAGGTAGAAGACAGAAAAAAAAGGACAAAGATTAACCAGAATATTGCTTAGACCTTGAGAATCCCCCTCCATCAAAAGTATCACATTGGTGGTTTAATACAATTTGAAACAACATGACACAATCACCTTAAGGACCACACATTTCAAACCTTTCAGGTAATTTCTTTTTCAACAAGATGTCTGAGGTGGGGTGTCTGGATTAACAAGAGGATGTGAGTATTCCCAGGTGGTTTAAACATTAGTTTTAGAAAAAGAACCAAAGCTGTGGGATCAGCAGTGACAGGTCTGCCAAGTTGAGTCTTCAACCTCTGACTGAAGCGTTTAGAGATCTTAGAAGTAAAGAGAGGTGGGGGAGGTCTGGGCTATGAGGTGGTAATAGTACAGTCAAAGGTCATGGCAAGGATGGCAGCAAGGTGGGAATGAGGTATGTTCAGAATGGTGGGTTCTCCTGAGTGGGGGTGGTGTCAGTGGGGGAGCCAACAGCCTCTCCATTCCCTCTGGGGCCGACAACCTTATACTGAAGAAGAGGATAGGGGGAAAGGATTATAAGTGGTGGTACAATATGTCAGAATTTTCTAATTTCTCATTCTGTGATTACAAACAAACAAACAACAAAAAAAACAACACCTCCCCCCAACCCCACCACAAGTCCATAGACTGTTCACCAATACTCACCTTCAGGTTTCCCATTTTATCCTCAAAGGACTTGAAGGTTGGAGAGTTTCTGTGCAACAAAAATAAAACCAGTTTTGTTACAAGGTTTCATTTTTATTAAAATGACCTAAAAAAGCTCAACTGTAAACCAGGATTACAGTGGGTTGCAAAAGTATTTAACTCTCCTGATAATCTTTTCATTTTGTTGCCTTCCAACCTAGAATTTCAATAGATACATCAGACTAACAAAATTAAATGTGGGGGAAAAAAATAAAACTTGTTGAATGTAATAATTTTAAAACTCAGAATTTTAAGAAAAAATCAGAACCCTGGGATTTTTTTCTTTTTTACCAAGTGAATATAGCCATGGTTTGGGGCTATCTTTACCCCTTCTCAGATTGATAGGCAGAAACAGTTGCCTATCTAAAGCCAGTATCTCACTGGACTGTGATGGCTGGAGACCAGTTGATGAACGGCGTTGTGAGGGAGTCGTGTTGATTGAATTCTAAACTTTTTTAAAATGTTGCAAGAAATTTTATCTCAAAATACTCAGTGTCGTTGTATAGAAGCTTTGGAGGAGAGGTTGTCTGAATTGGAAGTTAGGCTACCTGCTAGTAAAAAGCCATAAGCTAGCCAGGTCCCTTTAGGCAGCGCAGAGCCACAGAGTAGCTCCCATTAGCGGTCCTTTAGAAGCAGACACCAAGCAGCCAGGACCCCAGACTGTTCGGAGGAAGCATAGTGCTAAGGCTAAGCCACAGCTCACCACTGACCTGTTCCTGTTTCAAACTGATTTTTTTCATACGCGACATACCCGCTGAGAAGCAGACCCCGGTAACTGGCAGCTCCATAGTCTGGCACTAGGGACTCCATTGACCATAGTCAAATGCATTCCGGGGGCCAGACCGTGCAACACTGAATCCTCCCTGAAACTGCTGACTAAGGCTTAAGTTAAATACAGTAAGATGGTTATTCAAGTCAGCAGTAATGACACCTGTTTACACGAATCAGAGGTCACTAAAATTAATGTTGCTTCCGTGTGTAACTTTGCAAAAACTATGCTGGACTCTGTAATTTTCTCTGGTACCCTCCCCAACCTGACCAGCAATGACATATGTTCATGTGTTGACATGACATGACATGTGTTCTAAAAACAATGTGGACTACATAGATAATTGGAGTGCATTTTGGGGAAAACCTGGTCTGAGGCGGAGATATGGCATCCATCTCACTTTGGATGGAACAGCTCTTCTTTCTAGGAATTTGGCTGATTTTGATAGTTAATAATTGACAAACCAGGGTCCAGTCCAGGAAGCAGAGTTGTAGTTTTACACACCTCTCTGCTATTTCTCCTTTTTTACCCAACCAAACCCCATTGAAACAGTGTCAGTGTCATTTTTAATAACCTTTGAGTTCACACTGACTGACTACTCAGCCACTGAGAGTAAATTTCATTACAACAGATGTTTATCAGGAAACGCTGTGACCAAATTTAAAGAATCTCTTCCATTATTATGTTTCTCCTTGTTGCAGAGTAATGCAACAGAGGGCAGCAGCTTAGATGATCTTATTGATAATATTACAACTTCAATGCAAACATTACTTGATAAAATTCCTTCTCTGAAAACGAAAGGGATCAGTCAGAGGAAGCTGGTTCCATGGGTTAATTCAGAGTTGTGCACTTCAAAACAGGCATCTAGAAAGTTGGAAAGAAAATGGGGCTCCACTAACATGAAAGAATTTTATTTAACTTGAATATGTAGCCTTCTAACATACATGAAAGCCCTTTGTGGAGCTAGAGCTGTATATTATTTATCTTTAATAGAACATAATAAGAACAACCCAAGGTTTCTGTTTAGTACTGTAGCAAGACTAATGAAAAGTCCTCTCTGTTGAGCCATGTATTCCTATAACTTTAAATAGTGATGACTTCATAAGATTCTTTATAAATAAAATTATTTCAATTAGAGAGAAAATTCACACCATCCTTCCTACTATTACCTCTGATTCCCTGTCAGATAAGGCAGCTTTTGAAGTGTCACTAGAACCTGATTTGTGTTTGGACTGTTTTTGTCCTGTTGAGCTTTCTGAACTGTCAAAAAAACAGCTTCCATCAACATCCAAACCATCAACATCCCTGCTGGATCCCATCCCAATCAGACTGTTCAAAGAGGTATTTCCCCTAATTAATATCTAATTACAAACATCTCTTAAAAACACAAAAACCTGGATGACTCTTAATTTTTTGCTTTTAAACTCAGACAAGACAGAGATTGTGGTCTTTGGACCTGAGCATCTTAGGAACCAACTTTGCAGCCTTTCACATCTTCTGGATGGCATTAAATTGGCCTCTAGTTTTAATGTAAAGAGCCTTGGTGTTATTTTTGATCAGGATACATCTTTTAACCCCCACATTAAACATGTTACTAGGATTGCTTTTCTCCACCTATGTAATATCACTAAAATTAGAAACATGTTGTCTCAAAATGTTGCAGAAAAACTGGTCCATGCATTTATCACATCTAGGCTGGACTATTGCAATTCTTTATTATTTGGGTATCCAAAAAACTCTTTAAAGGCTTCAGTTGATCCAAAATACTGCTGCCACAGTTCTAGGGAGCATTAGAAGGAGAGTTCATATTTCTGCAGTCTTAGCTTCTCTCCTTTGGCTCCCTGTCAAATTCAGAATAGAATTTAAAATCTTACTTCTAACATACAAAGCTCTCAAAAAACAAGCTCCATGTTATATAAGATCTTATTGCTCCATATTTTCCAAACCAGACTGCAGGTTTACTTGGTTACTAGGTTCCTAGAGTTTCTTAAAGTAAAATGGGAGGCAGGGTTTTCAGGCTTCTCTCTTGTGGAACCAACCTCCAGTTTCTGTCCATGAGGCTAACACGTGTCTACCGTTAAGACTAGGCTTAAGACTTTCCTTTTTGATAAATCCTATAGTTAGGGTTGGCTTGGGTTTCCTGAACTATCCCCTAGTTCTGCTGCTATAGGCTTAAACTGCTGGGGGACAAACTGACCACATTTCACCATGATGCTGCAGTCTTACTTGCTCTACTGTAGTTATTTTTTTAATATCATTAGCATTTGTTTTTCTTTGTCAATCTTCCAATAAAATCTACACCCGGACTAATCATTCTGTGTTTGTCTCTTTCCTGTCCTCTCAAACCCTAGCTGGTCAAAGCAGATGGCTACTCATCCTGAGCCTGGTTTTGCTGGAGGTTTCTTCCTGTTAAAATTGAGTTTTTCTATTTTGTGTTTTTCTGTTACCAATGTGTTGCTAAGGATGGGAGAGAAAAACGAAGTACACATTCAACGCAATCTGCTGGCTTCCTTAGTAAGATAATTTTTACTAATTGGCTTTTTATAATGTACATAAGTTTTTTTGTACAGTGCCCTGAGATGACTTTTGTTGTGACTTCGTGCTATATAAATATACTGAAATGAATGGAATTATCATGGGTGTCTCCAACCTAACTCAAGAGCACTAAAGCTGGATTTTGACATCTTTAGTGTAGCTTTCCTCCGACAGAAAACATGTCCAGGTCTCAAACCACACTGATGATAAATAATTATTTGAAAAATACATAAATAAATAAATAAAACACAACTGGTCCAAATCCACCTGTCTTCATTTCTAAAGAATACTTAAGCAGAATAAATCAAATTGCAGGGGAGACTGAAAGATGGGTACAAAGATGCACGGCTCTCTGGTCGCAAAACCTAAGGATTCAGTGAAACTGAAAATTGACCTGTTTTCTTACAATTTTGAGTCTTCAATTAATCTTCAAAAGTCAGCCCAGTGAGCTACTCCCTTAAGGTCATTGCTGATATCTTTCCTCCTTGGCATTTGTTAACACACACCTATAGTATAAGGCTCCAGAACAGCAAAGTGCCAACATTTCTGCTTTTACAGAGGCGCTTGCAGTTACTGATGACGAATTAACTAATCCTTTGATTAGCACAGGGCTATTTAACTAAATTGCTTATGGGGCCACAGTTCCTGAAAGCTAACAGCTTAGGGGTTGGACATTCAACCATTATTGTAAATTTAACTTATGTTTTAAAATCTAGTTGTATTTTAAATTAATTTATCAATGAGCCAAGATGAGCTCATCCACAGACCAGATGTGGCCTCTGGGCTGCCAGCTGAATAGTTGTGAATTTGTTACTTTACCTCTTTTTTCTACGGACGCTTCAAGGTCAACTTTGTCACACAATATTTCTGCCTTTTAGCTTAATTTTTGTTAAAAAATAATTGATATGCGTTGTTTGTGTCAGATAATGTTTTAAACTGAACTGTAACTACTCGATACAGATGTTCCTGTACACTATTCCAGTCACTTGATTATGGTGTTCCATGTACGCTTCGCCTGCCTGCATCTTACATTCTGTTATTATGTGCTGGACTGTCTCAGGGGCATCTTTGCACATACTGCCTCTAGGGTCGTGCCTGGTATGATAGACCCCAACCTCTAACGCTCTTGTGCTGAGGGCCTGTTCTTGTGCTGCCATGATTAGTGCCTCTGTGCTTTTTTGTTTGTTTCTATATTTTATATCTATTCTATATTTTGCAAATTCAAAGAAGAATAATGTGTTAATCAAATGATACAACCACATCAAGGAAAGCTACCAAAAGGAAGTGACTCAGTACAGAATAGAAAAGATGACAGCTTATGAAAAATCAAGAAAACAAAACTGAACTTCTAAAAGATAAAATTCTGAAGCAAATGGCAAAATTTCATCATATCACAAAAAACACTATAACAACTGACATGTTCTACATTTGAAAATAAACGTGTAAAATGTAATAATATAATATTTTGTCCACTCTAATTTGTGTAATGTTCACTTATATATTTAAAAAAACAGCATCAGAATAAATGCAAGCCTCTAAAAACAATCAAAAAACAGAAACAGCACAAAGAGTACAGTGAGTATATTAGTGTTACTTTACCTCATGGCGGGCATACTTATAGAGTGACGAATGGAATAGTTGCTACTTTGTAGGCATTAAAGAGAGGAGAAAGAAGTGCAAGTGTTAAAAGCCAAACAAAAAGTGAGAAACAATAAAATACACTCATTAATATAAAAAAGTTAAACATCCAGGATGAATAGTTCAATTTGGACATAATTTTGTCCGCATGTAGACTAGTAATGTGTATGTAAATAATGTGGTTTGCAAAAAACATGTATGTGTAGAACTGGCACCAAAGGACATAAGTGTTAGCATTGCAAGTGGAGTAAGTGTTATCAGGTAGTTGGAGAACCTTACAGTTATCTTATATCTTATATCTTACAGTCAAAACAGGTTGGCAGACACAAATGATGGCTTGCAGACACATGAAACAGCCTTACCAGAACTTGATGGAATTTGACAGGGGGCACAATGTGGGTTTGAATGAGTTTAGATGGTTGTATTGTGAAACTGGTATGTGGGATGTACAGATGTCTCAGTGGCTTAATGTCAAAAGCATTGGGTATGTGAGGGCACGAACACTCGTTGGTTACTGCAGTATTACAGTTACAGTCACCCAAGACAGACCACATCAAGGATAAATTGTGCAGCAGGAATTACAGACCCCCATGATATCTGCACCTGCCATCCAGACACAGGTACTGAACTGGTTTAGAACACCCCGTTTCATCCTGTAAAGGGGAGAGGACCAATCCTACCCACATTGTAAGGGATCAGCTTGGATGACAACTTTGACCCAGTGATGATTTGCCAGAGCTCAAGGAAAGATTCCAACACCTGTGAGCTGTCTTGCTACATGAAAGAATACAATGACTGTATGACTCCTTTCCAGACTGAATTGCCACTTGTGTCCAAGCCTGCAGGAGTGCACATGGGACCAGCAATGTACTTGTACTATGCACCCCGATATTTGATCAAATACTGTAATTATGTGACACACAACGCTGTGATCTGTAGTGAGAACAAGGAGAGGAGAGCCTGGAAAGGTGGAGATATGCTCTAGAGGGAAGAGGAATGCAAGTCAGAAGACGGAAGACAGAATTCATGTGTGTGAAGGAGATGGAGAGACAGGTGTAACAGTAAAGCTGCAAGGAGCATAGATACTAAAGGTGGATGAGTTTAGGTACCTGTGTTCTTATGCATGAACAGTGCATACAGACAAAAAAGTTGCTTACGCCATGTTCCACGTACACACTGGGATGTATAAAAACAAATATTGTGATGTGTGATGTTTGGTTTGGAGACTGTGGCTCTAACAAAATGACAGGAGGAGGAGGTGACATAGGTGAAGCTGTTCAGATTTTCATTGGTAGGAACCAAAATAGCCAGGATTAGAAATAGATACAGCTCAGGTTTAGAGACAATCACGGCAATTCTTGTCATGTGCAGTTCTCTATGGAGTGGGATGACTGTTAAAAAAAGTGTGCATGATTCTAACATTCGTATTTGTATGTCAAAAACCTTCTTGTACAAAAAACTAAACTGTCATGTACATGAGTCTGAGAAATTGCGCAGATTTGGATTGTTTTTATGAGTATGAATCTAAAAGCTGTGAGTCCAAAGTCTTGTGAATACAAATCTAATTTCTACGACTACAAACTCTTCCCTTCTGTGTGGACACGAAATCAAGTTTGTGTACGAGTAGAAAAGTGTTGAAATGACGTCACAGGGCGGAGTCATCGATCCGCGATTACCCCAAACACAGCATGCACCAAATTCAAAGATGAAATATAAAATGTGGATCAAAATATTTTTATGTAATGTTCCTTATGTTCTTTTTCCTAACTTAATCTGTACACTCTTACTTCTTGTTTCTTTTTGCAATATATTATATTTCATCTTTGAATTTGGTGCATGCTGTGTTTGGGGTAATTGCGGATCAATTGCTTCGTCCTGTGATGTCATTTCAACACTTTTTTACTCGTACCCACAAACTTGAATTCATGTCCACACAGAAGGGAAGAGTTTGTAGTCATAGAAATTAGAGTTGTATTCACAAGACTTTGAACTCACAGCTTTTAGATTCATACTCATAAAAACAATCCTAATCTGCACAATTTCTCAGACTCAAGTACATGACAGTCAAGATTTTTGTGCAAGAAGTTTTTTGACATACAAATACGAATGTTAGAATCATGCATACATCTTTTGACAGTTATCCCACTCCATACAGTTCTGATTCATTTCCACCATTGACTTAACCTTTACTGTCATTAAGTGAATTTGGTGGTTATTAAAAAGCTTTTTACACATTACTTTGTTCAGCAGAGATTACTGGTCTCTTGTGTTCTCTGAGCAGTACTTTGGCTTTGAAAATGCATAACTTGTAATTTCCATCCAAACAAAAGGAAATAAATAGTTCTACTTAAATGTGGTCTGAGAACTAAGCTGTAATTTAGTACAGAAAACATTTGGCTTTGCAAAGAAGGACAACTATTGCAACTATTTTAAAATGCTCAAAAATCAACTAAAATTTAAATTGATTGCATATCTTATTCACTGAAAATATTTTTTTCTACAACTATGAAAAAAGAAGAATAAAAAAACTTTTAATTCTTGTGTCTTGACTACATTTCATAGAAATCTTTCAAAGTTAACTTTAAACTGGCATATAAATTAAAACTGAAAGATAGTCTTATAATAATACGCTAGCCTTGAAGAATATGGGAATATGCTATACTCTTAGCAGGGTCCTTGAGGGTGCATGGGAGTTCGCCCAACCAGTCTACATGTGTTTTGTGGACTTGGAGAAGGCGTTTGACCGTGTCTCTCGGGGAATCTTGTGGGGGGTGCTCCGGGAGTATGGGGTACCAGGCCCTTTGATACGGGCTGTTAGGTCCCTTTATGACCGGTGTCAGAGCTTGGTCCGCATTGCCGGCAGTAAGTCGGACTCGTTTCCAGTGAGAGTTGGACTCCGCCAAGGTTGCCCTTTGTCACCGATTCTGTTCATAACATTAATGGACAGAATTTCTAGGCGCAGCCGAGATGTTGAGGGGATCCGTTTTGGTGGCCTTAGGATCGCATCTCTGCTTTTTGCAGATGATGTGGTCCTACTGGCTTCAT
>NC_051437.1:3827260-3831198 GCF_001649575.2 Kryptolebias marmoratus | reverse complement strand
AAGACCCAGGACACGCTGGAGGGACTATGTTTCTCTGCTGGCCTGGGAACGCCTTGGGATTCCCCCGGAGGAGCTGGCCCAAGTGGCTGGGGAGAGGGAAGTCTGGGTCTCCCTGCTTAGGCTGCTGCCCCTGCGACCCGACCCCGGATAAGAGGAAGAGAATGGATGGATGGATGGATGGATGGATGGATATTTACAGAACTTTAATAATAAAAAAGATAAAACAAAGGTAATAATAATATAAAAATATAAAGTATTGGTCTAAATAAAAATACTCTCACACAATCTCGGGAATAAAAATAAAAGTTCCTTGTATCCTCTGAAACAAAGCACAGCTTTTAAACAGTTAAGGACGAGAGTAAAAAGTAGAATCAGTCATGTTAAACTAAACTGACTCAACTGGGTTGTCTTTTAGAGTGTGAGTATCAACTGTGTAAGGATAGACATGTTGAGCTTACCTAAAGGTACTAGAAAAAGGCAGAGCTCTGCAGGTCAAACCAAGGCAGCAATTAAAAACAAAAGAAGAAGCATCAATACACAAACACCAACAACACTTGATAAAAACGAGACAAAGCAGTGTTATCAGTAAAAAAAAATCAGGAACAAAAAGAAAAGAATCACATTTAGAAAATAGAATAGTTGGGCTTGTTACGTACCAGCAAGAAAACAGTTAAGAATCCATTTCATTTTCCAGCAACCTGATTATACTTTTTCTGTGTTTTTTAAACCAGTTTCGTGAATACAGAAATTGACACATGATCAAACATGGTTTTGTAGAAAGACCCAAAATAAAAAGTTTAGAGTCGGTATTCTGCAAATGGAGGCTGGTTTGGGGCAACAGAACAAGATCATCTTGGACTATCTAGAAATCTATTAAACAAAACGTACAAAGTACTAATAATCAGTGTTAAGCTTTGTGACAGCTGCTGGTTGTGTGTTTTGATGGTGACTTCATTTGAGCCACCGTTTAAAATGACCTTACTATTAATACAAAATGCAGCTGCAGGCAAAAGTCATTCATATTCATTTTTTTGCCCATATGTGACCCATATATAATTTTATTGATAGACTGAATGTGGATTTTTTTTTTTTCCAAAGCAGACCCAGGACACTTTCAAATGTGGTTCGAAAACGTATCTCATGTTTTTCAAACTGACCTCAGTCTGAATAGTCATGTTGCACTTCATCCAACTTTTACGTCATTGAAGTAGGAGTATGCAGATTGATCCAAATATCAATACTAATGTCATGCAGTTTAAAGTGGGTGGGATGGGATGGGAGGCACAAATGCATGGTATGCAAAAACATATGTTAAAGTTTGGTCCCAGAAATTCAGATTTGGCTGCCACACTCAGCCAGTTATTCTTCAATACAGCTAAGGGTCCAAAATCTAGGTCACTGGGACTAAAGCTCATGTTTTCCCAAAATGTTTCTCACAAAGCCAGATTGTACCATAGGAGACCCACCTTCTGAAGACAGGCCTGTACATGGGCGTGCTTCAGCAGGGGGACCTTTTGAAGACGGATCTGTACATAAGTCTTATTCATCAAGGGGATGTTCTGAAGATGGGCCTGTACACAGGCCTTCTTAAGCAGAGGGACCTTGAAGGCGCTGCAAGTAGTGTTTTTGGTGACTGTGGCCCCAACTGCCTTTAGATCATTAGCAAACTCCTCCTGTGTAACTGTGGGCTGATCCCTCACCATTTTCATCATCATTCATCTTCAATATAATGTGGAAGATTTTCATAATCATTTTATAGTGGTGTCCCAATACTAATATCTGGATCAATACCGGCGTCAAATGCTTAAACTTGTACTCGTAAAAACACCCTGATACCACTTTTATTCTTTGTGACTGTTCTACTCCACATCTTGTGTTATAGCACCATCTTGTGGAAGTTGTTATGTTAGCATGTCTGACATTCTCTTTGTTTCCAGTTATGCAAGCTGTTTTGTTAGCATTGCTAGTCATTTGGATAATGCTGGCATTCATTGAGAGTTGTAGTGCCACGGCATCAGAATTTAACCACCTAGGCCAAAGCATTGTTTTTGAGTATTGTCATTGTTACTTATAGCTTTAATTAGCCCCTGGTTGTTTTAACTCTAAAACAACCAGGGGTGTGTTTTGTTTCGATGATAAACCACAAAGCCAATATTTGTGCCAGCTCTAGATCTATGTTTCATTATTCAACAGACAACTTGTTTGTTTTGTTTTAGTTTTACAAAAAACAAATGTGGTGTGGACACAAAACTTAATTTCCTGAATGAACACAATTTCTGTGGAGTTTTTCCTACACCCTGCGTTTATCTGGTTGAATAGTTAGCCTGGTCAGTTAACAAGGCCTTCACAATGACATAATTTCTTCTTCGACGAAGCAAGTAACCAAAGTCTAAAAATGTCTGTAGTTTGGAAATATTTTAAGATTAACACAGATGATGTTAAGAAAGCAGACTGTCTGTGGTGTTCTAAATAAAGAAAACATGTTTTTAAAGTCAATGTGTAATGTTTAGGTACTAATTCATTAACTACTCAGTGGTGGTATTTGGTATCGGCAAGTACCCAAACTGAAATACTCATACTAGGTCTGAAAAAAAAAGAAAAAAGTATTGGAACAACCCTAACATTTTATATTTCTTCCGTTTCTGAATAATGGCCCCAACAGTCATCTTCTCACCAAGCTCTTTGCTGATGGCCTTGAAACCCAGTCCAGCCAATTAGTTAATCAATTAACTTTATTTATACCCGTAGCTACATTTGATTAGATTGAAGAGAGACAGCTCTTCTTCCACACACAAGAGATATGACATAGTCATAACAGTAGACACAACATGACTAAAAATGGCCAAGCGTTCAGTGCTTTAAAAGAAATACCCCCCCATCTTTAAGAACAAAATAATACGAAATAAGATCAGATGAGATAAAACAAGTTAAAATTTGATAAGACCAGATGTAAAATGACAAAGAAATAACAATGTTAAAATTACACTAAGACATATTGAAAAAAACTGATGGCAACAAAACAAAGCTGGTTTCAAAACACTTGGTTTTACACTTTGGCACTTGGGATCTACATCCTGATAAAAAAAGCTAGAATTCATAATGCAGCTTGAAAAAACATGACCTATAAGACATATCCAGATATCCTCTGTACCTGACTGGAATACAGGGATTCTGGATTCAGTTGCATGTGTGCTGTCCCACCAAGCCGTTAGTCAAAGATTTTCTTAATCTTTTAGACTCTTAATTTTGTTCAGTCCGTGTCGGGTCCAACTCAAGAACATGGTCACACCCTGGACCTTGTGTTGTCCTTTGGTTTACCGATTTTAAACATTGAAATATGCGAGGCTGTGTTTTCCGATCACTGTCCTGTTGTGCTTGAAACTATTTTTCACGTTTATGATTTTAAACCCCTGATTCCGATACGTCGTCGTGTTTTTAATATATCAGCTGTTGAACAGGCTACTGCTGCTTTTAACAAAGTTTCAGAGTTTCCTGTTGGTTTAACTACTGATGAAATCACCTCTAATTTTTATCATAAATGTCAAATGGTTCTCGACGTGGTTGCTCCTTTTAAGACCATGAGACCTAAACCAAAGTCTGAACCTTGGTTAAATGATGTTACTCGTTCTGCCAGACAAGACTGTAGGAAAGCTGAACGAAAATGGAAAAAAGATAAATTACAGGTGTCTTTTGCTATGTTCCAAGAGAGCCTGTGGAGGTATCAAAACATTGTTAAGGCTGTGAAAGTCAGATTTTTTTCTGGTGTCATTGTGAATAATTCTCACAATCCACGGGTTCTTTTCTCCACCATTAATTCTGTTCTAAATACTCCTCCATCTTCAGGTCTTGAGAGCTCCTCTGAAACTTGTGAAAAGTTCCAACAGTTTTTTATTAATAAAATACAAAATCTTAGATCACTAATCCCTCAACTTTCACAC
>NC_051437.1:3822110-3825853 GCF_001649575.2 Kryptolebias marmoratus | reverse complement strand
GATCGGGCGTTTTCAGTGGTAGCTCCTAGACTGTGGAATCAGCTGCCCCTCCATATTAGACAGGCTTCAACACTTGGTGTATTTAAATCTCTTCTTAAAACACATTTATATTCACTGGCTTTTAATACATTGTGAGAATTGTAATGTTTTTGTATTTTTGTCACTGACATCCTTTTGCAGCTACTTAGTCTGACCCATAGTGGTGGAGATGTTGGAATGGAAGAAACCGACTCTATGGAAAGGTGGGCTTTATACACATAATATGATTGGAATCTGGATTTTCTCTCACAAACATACACGCACTGACTGACTGGATATCTGTGTGACACATGGATACGTAACCAATCTGTGGAAGCCAGAAATCTGGCAGATTTAGTCAGAGAAAAAAAATACTTATTTAACTTAGTACATTATTTAACATGCAAATCACATTGTAACTTATGTAAAGCATTTTCCCTCTGGATTTGTGGATGATATTCTGTCTCTCTCTACTCAAATCAAATTACCGTAAAAATAAGAGACTGTTCATTTCTAGAATTGCGCCGCTCAAGGTGGCTGCATGTTGGAGTAGCTCTGTTCCATTCATTCTGAGATATTGCTTTTGAAAACTTTATTCCTCTTTTTTTCAAGATGTAAATCACTTTTTTGGATGATTACTTCCTCTGGTATCGGATGCTGTGCAGCTGGAAGGATTTTTACTGAAGCCTTTTTACTTTTGGACATTTTGTTATGATGCATAACCATGACAACAAGTGTTAAATGTGAAGAACCCTGAACTCCAGTCATGGTCAAAACCAAGCAGAGTGCCCATATATCCACCGGAGGTGAATCTCCCAGGAAGCAGCTCGCCACCAAAGCTTCCCGCAGGAGTGCCCCAGCCAGCGGAGTGAAGAAGCCTCATCTCTACAGACTCGGTACCATGGTTCTCAGGGAGATCCACCACTACCAGAAGTTCATCCAGCTGCTCATCCAGAAGCTGCCCTTCTAGCACCTGGTCCAGGAGATCGCCCAGGACTTCAAGACCAACCTGAGCTTCCAGAGCTCAGCCGTCATGGCTCCGCAGGAGGCCAGCGAGGCTCACCTGGAGGGACTCTTTGAAGACACCAGGGCCGAGGACACATCGGGACAGAACGCTACAAGAGACCCTTCCTGCCCACAGCCATCAACTCTTTAACGAAACCAGGATAATGAGCTACAACAACATTTAATTTCCTTTTGGGATTAATAAAGTATTTTTGAATTGAATTCTTTCTAAGTGAGCAAGCCTAGATAACATGTCACCTCTTTAGGCTGTGCTGCACTGTACCTCATATCGCCCAGCCTCTTGCTAATGGCTGTGCTCATTGTGTTGAGAGCTGCACTCGTCTTCTGTCCTGCCTGAGAAAGAGTCTCCTGAGTCTTCTTATATCTGCAGAGAGGAAAAGGACTGATGAATAAGTGATTGCCAGAAGTTGAAAAGAAAACGACAAGAAAAATATTTCTGACAAGGACAAATGGTTGGAACATAATAAAGTATGCAAGTCAGAAAAAAAAGACAAAAATAGAACAAACAAGAAAAACTAAGCAGATTTACCGGTGAAAAAATGGACTAGAGTGCATTAAACAACATTAGATAAGCTCCCAAACCAGCTTGTTTCTGGGAGGCCTGGGAGCTTGAGGGTTCTCTTCAGTATCTTAGCTGTTCCCAGGACTGCCCTCTTCTGGACAGAGATCTCTGAGGTTGTTCCTAGGATCTGCTGGAGCCACTCTTCCAGTTTGGGGGTCACAACACAGAGTGCTATGATGACCACTGGTACCACTGAGGCCTAGACTCTCCACAATTTCTCTATTTCCTCTTTCAGCCCTTGATCTTTCTCAAGCTTTTAGTGCTCCTTCTTCCTGATGTTACATTCACTTGGGACTGCTACATCTATCACCACTGCTTTCTTCTGTATACATATACCCAGCCATCTGACCTGCAAATGATCATTTCCTTAAAGTTTTATTAAAATACACCCAGTGATTCACAAGTTAATTTGCTAACAATTGACTGTAACTACTTAATGGCAACATTTAAAAAAAAGATCTTGCACAATCTGTTAGGATGAGAATGGTATGAGGGCCCGACGTCCACAGATGGGGGTTGTGCTCACAGCCCAACACCGTGCAGGACGCTTGGCATTTGCCAGAGAACACAGGGATTGGCAAATTCACCACTGGTGCCCTGTGCTCTTCACAGATGAAAGCAGATTCACACTGAGCACATGTGACAGATGTGACAGAGTCTGGAGACGCTGTGGAGAACCATCTGCTGCCTGCAACATCCTTCAGCATGACCGGTTAGGCAGTGGGTCAGTAATGGTGTGGGGTGGCATTTATTTGGAGGGCCACACAGCCCTCCATGTGCTCGCCAGAGGTAGCATGACTGCCATTAGGTACTGAGATGAGATCCTCAGACCCCTTGTGAGATCATATGCTGGTGTGGTTGGCCCTGGGTTCCTCCTCATGCAGGACAATGTCAGACCTTATGTGGATGGAGTGTGTCAGCAGTTCCTGCAAGATGAAGGCATTGAAGCTATGGACTGGCCCGCCCGTTCCCCAGGCCAGAATCCGATTGAGCACATCTGCACATTAGGTCTTGCTCCTTCCACCACTGTCACATTGCACCACAGACTGTCCAGGAGTTGGCAAATGCTTTAGTCCAGGTCTGGGAGGAGATCCCTCAGGAGACTATCTGCCACCTCATCAGGAGCACGCCCAGGTGTTGTAGGGAGGTCATACAGGCACATGGAGGCCACACACAATACTGAGCCTCATTTTGACGCGTTTTAAGGACATGACATCAAAGTTGGATCAGCCTCTAGTATGTTTTTCCACTTTAATTTTGTGTGTGACTCTAAATCCAGGCCTCCATTGGTTAATAAATTTGAATGCTGTTGATAATTTTTGTGTGATTTTGTTGTCACCACATTCAACTTTGTACAGAACAAAGTATTCAATGAGAATATGTCATTCATTCAGATCTAGGATGTGTTATTTGAGGGTTCTCTTTATTTTTTTGAGGTAGGTAGGTAGGTACATTTATTTATATAGCACTTTTCAGCACAAGGCAACTCAAAGTGCTTGAGCAGTGTATATATATATAAATGCTATTTTGTTATTAGCTATGATGGTATGATAATGATCTGGGGGTAATCAGTTCTTACTGTTCCTTGTTCCCAATTCAGTCGTCATGTGCAACTATCACAGATTATCACAGCTGCCCACTGCTCCACTTGTGTATATCTCATATGTGATGGGTCAAATGCAGAGAACAAATTTTGTCATTGTATGTGTACATACAATGAGGACAACATATTCAAAATTCAATTCAATTCAAAAATACTTTATTAATCCCAAAAGGAAATTAAATGTTGACGTAGCTCATTTAAATCAAGAATTTATTATAGATGGTGATGGCTGTGGGCAGGAAAGATCTCCTGTAGCGGTCCATTTTACAACTAATCTGAAGAAGCCTTTGACTAAAGAGACCCTGTTTTTCGATGACGGTCTCATGAAGAGGATGGTCAGGGTTGTCCATGATTTCCTTGATTTTATGCAAAATCCTTCTCTGCATCATCATCTCCAGAGGTTCCACAGTCATCCCCAGAACAGAACCAGCTTTCTTTATCAGGTTGTTGAGCCTTTTTAGGTCCCTGGCTCTGATGCTGCTGCCCCAACAGATGATGGCAGAGGAGATGACACTCTCAACAACAGACTTATAG
>NC_051437.1:3805964-3820810 GCF_001649575.2 Kryptolebias marmoratus | reverse complement strand
GTTGAAGAATGTGTTCAGCTCATTTGCTCTGTCCAGACTTCCATCTATCCGATCTTCCTTCTGCTTGAAGCCTGTGATCTTCTTCATCCCTGACCACACATCTCTGATATTATTCCTTTGCAGTTTACTCTCCAGCTTCTTCCTTCTTCCTGTACACCTCCTTGCTGTCTCTGATCTTGACTTTGAGCTGCTTCTGTATACTCCTCAATAACTCCCTATCTTGCTCCCTAAAATAGCACTTTCATTTCATTTATTTGTAGTTTTAAACATTTACTGCAGTGAACCATTTTGTGATCTGCAATGTTTCACCTATTTTGCATTTGGGTTCCAATTTCAGTAGTTGGTATTAGTGTTTGAACTTAATGAATATGTGCAAAAATGTTGCTGAGTTGGGATTCCAATGAAACTAAAGCAGTTTCTGTGGCAAGTTTTTTATTTGATTAAAGTCATTTAGTGGTTTAGGAGGGTTGGTTGATGTTAATTCCTAGTATATCAACAAAGTACATTTAAAATAATTTACGAGGCAGGACACTGATACATGACGGTTCAACAGCAGCCTGTAGAAGACAGTTCAATCTAATATTATGGTCTGTTCCGGTCACTCATCCTGTTCTCCTCACCAAAGGAGGTGCTGTTCTGTAAGAGGTACTTTTTCAACACTTTTGTTAGAATATTTAAAGGTTAAAGTACATTATAGGCTATAATATGCTACTGCTGGCGATAGTTCTGAGCCACTTGAAAATGCAAAGTAAGTGTGTACAATGTTTTTAAGCTGCTGGTATGATACTTCAACATTTCCCATCTGACAACACTGGTCATGGAGCAGAACTCAGCTGTGTTGACATGGAGCACAAACAATATATGTGTGACAGACAGATGTCTCTGTCATATCAGTAGGCCTGTCACAATAACAAATTTTGCTGGGCAATTAATTGTCTCAGAAATTATTGCAATAAACAATAATATTGTTTGGAGACCGTTATAAACTAATGTAATGATAATAACATAATAGTGCAAATACACCCTCTCAAAGATTAATAAACTTTAATTTCAAAAGAACCCTTAACACTGGAACTGGAACACAAAATAAATAAAACGACCAAAAACAAAAATAAGTCTCTGTCTCCGTTAACAAAAAATGCATGTGAATAAAAACTAAATACAACAAAAAAAACAAAACTACAATCAACCAAAACAGTACGGATCATGAAGTCTGTAAACTAAATAGCCCTTCAAAAAATAATAATCATTAGTTTTATATAGAGAAGACGGGCAAAACTGCCAGTTTTATAAACAAAAAGTGCAAACAAACAAAAGCACACAGTGACAAAAGTGCAAATGTGACATACCGGCTCGCAAAAGTTCAGCGGTTCACCTCGGTCATTTAGTTTGAATCCGAAATGTGCTCCCACACCGCTGCTTTATGATCAACCATGAAACCAATTCCAAATGCCAAACTGTACTGTCTCAGTATTTATATTACAAATGTCTGGAAATGGTAAGAGAAGCAAAAATCTGTACAGTGACGGAAGAATGGAGACCACAGTGAGAGGGGCTTCCCAGGAGTTCTGTACTGCAGTTTTTCATGGTCATGCGGAAAACATGTCTCACAACTTCAGTGACAGCAGATTTTTTCCCTTCTCGCAGAGCATAAATCCAGCTTAACACAGTGATCATCAGCTGGTGACTCTTAAATCTAAAATGATGGCACCAAAGACAACAACTAACAAAATGTTACAAGTCAAACCACAAGCAGAAAAAGAGAACCAATACATGCTCTTGTTTTGAAGAAATGCTGTAAGAGAAGGTTTCTGAACACATTTGGTATTTATCACTTAAAGACCAGAAGTACACAAGCCTTCTGCTTCAAATACCTCATGAGAAATCACTACAACCTCTTTTCTTCTTCAATTTTGAATAGACAAACAAACCAGCACATTATCACAGTGAAAAATGTAAACCCCTGAATGGAGTCTGAGTTAAACCAAAAAAAAATAAATGTAGTATGAAAACATGGAGTTACAAGTGCAAACTGGCACAACGAACATGAAGAACCACATTTCTGGACTAACATCAAACATCTTTCCAATGTTGCTAGCAGAGATGTCCTGAAGAAACTCCCTTACCAAAAAAACAAAAACCAAATAAAAAGCAAAAAAGGAACAATGAGGACACAAGAGGCAGAAAAATAATTTTTTTTCAAGTTTTTGATGCGGAAAATGTTTTTTTTTCTTTTTAAAGAATTTCCCTACTAGTTAATCACTGCAAAAAGTGTTTGTTTTGGTTTACTTTACCAGTGCAAAATAAACAGATCGCAACGTGATGGTATCACATCCTGTGCTCTTTCAGTTTCCCAACTGGTGAGCAAAAGACTGCATTGTTGAACTGATGTAGGGTGTGAAACGTACTGAAAATCTGACAAATGAATACAAATAATGAAACTACTGGTTTTATTATTGTATTTTCGTATTGTATATGTAGGTTTATAACACATGCAGGTGTTAGGTTGCACAGATTTCTGAGAGAAAAAAAGAGCAAAAGTGAAGCAAAACTCTTCAGTAAAGTCATCATTTATTCGTAAGACTTCAGATTACTATTTTATGTGCACTTGCATTTTACTACAGGAATAAGTTTTATTTGTTTGTTTATTTTTTATAGTTCTGTTGACATTAATGTTAACTTGATCAGCAAAAGCCTTCACAATATCAAGAACTCCCAGTCTCAAACTTGTGGCTGCTGTTTTTACGATGCTTTCCATCTTGCCTGTACTGAAGTGTGTGGAGTGAAAGTCAACTGCCTCATCAATGAAAACTCTAATCCATAAATAACTTTGTCTTATGCGGCATTACAGCTGCAAGGGGCATTGATAACAATAAATAAATATATATTCTTCAACGTATCACTGAATCTCAAACCCCAGCTGGTCAAAGCAGATGGCCTGTTGTCCTGAGCCTGGTTCTGCGGGAGGTTTCTTTATGTTAAAAGGGAGTTTTACCTTTCCACTGTTGCCAATGTGCTGCTCAGGATGGGAAACTGCGATGACATGAAGATTCTACGCAATCTGCTGGCTTCCTTAGACAGAGAACTTCTACTAATTGGCTTTTTATAATGTGTGTAAATGTTTTTGTACAGTGCCGTGAGACAATTTTTGTTGTAACTTGGTGCTATATAAATAAACTGAAATGAATTGAATAAGTAATGTAACACAACATCTTTAAAATGTTGTCTTAATGTGATATGAGTTTTATTTCTTGTCAGTATTTTGTCCTGCTCCAGGTTAATTAATTATTCTTTAAATACTTCTTGTTTTCTGAGTAGAAATTTGCAACTTGTCTATATTAAAAATAAAGGCTGGATAAAGGGATAAAGAGAGAGAATGAGAGAGAGAGAGTGAGAGAAAGAGAATCCACCCAAATGTCCTGCATTTGACAAGTGCACTCCAGTCCTATGGGTGGCAGTGAGGCACTTTAAAGCTGAACTGAAAAATGTTTTGAAGCCAACATAAAATATGCTTATTGTAAAATTAAAAAACAAAAACAAAAAAACCAAACAAATTATACTACTTTTTTAAATACTTTTTTAATACATTGAAGAAAGCATTCGGGTGTTTTCAGTGTTTTTCCTGATGTGTGGCATCCTCAGAGCCACTGAGGTTCACAGCACTCAACAATTCAACAGTGAGTGGATGAATACTGGTACAATATAGTTCAGTTCTTTGGAATTAATTGTTCGAACCGGCCAGAAAATACCACTGTAGTTTCATTTTTATTTTGCCTTCCTGAAAAATAAAAACCTTCCTTGGATTTAGATTCATAAGCTCCAGAACTCTGGTTCGGATCACTTAAAAGGAAAGCACCACAAGCTCCAACCCTCATTAATGCGGTGGTCAGGCTTCACACTAAAAAAAACAGGACATTTGATCGTCAGAATCTATATCTGAAGAGTTTTCATCTGATTCTGAGATCCAGCCGTCAATTCAGATTCATACTGGTATGGTTGTATATCCATTACTCCCGCAAAATCTTCCGGCATTTCTTTGTGTTCAAAAAAAGACTTATTCTTCCATTTCCACTAGTAAACAACCAGACAGTAGCGGTGTTCTTGGCTACTATTCACTATTGATAAATTGTGAATTGTTCTTAAGTTATGCTCAATTAACTTTCTTTGGGGGAAAATTTTTTTTTGTTTATGCATAATTCATAAACTGAACTTTTTTTTGAAAATCCGTTCACATGGTTTGGTTAGCCAGTCCTCCAGTCCTCCTACATGAAATTTTACCTCAATTGACTTTGACCCTCGGGAGGAGTTAACGAAAGTAGGTTACACATATTTTGCAAGTTTTCTACTAATTAGCATAATTTTAAATAATTTTCTCAAAACTCACGTAAAAAGGCATGGTTCACAGAACACAAAAGATTAGAGATACTGTGCGTACAACTAGTTGTTGTAAAAGAATTTGCAAAAAAGCATTTTTTGCTTTAACAGCGCCACCTAGAGGTCTAATTTTGCAACTTTTCCCTGATACGTAGAGAGCTCAATTTTGTAATAGATCAGTAATTTCCACGAAGTTAAAGTTCGATATGGCCGAGTTCAAAACTCAAATGTGAGACAGCATATAAGCCACGCCCACTTCATTATAATATTCAAGATATCGTCTCAAGGTGAGGTCTTGATCATCTGTATCTGTATTTCACGTTGATCCAGCTTATAATGTGGGAATAGTGTTCGAAAGTAGGTTTTGCCTTTATTGCGCTATAGCAAAAAATCTAGTTAGGCGGAAGTGGGCGTGGCCAATGTAAAAAAGACGCAGAATCATCCATAGTTTCAGGTGCCATCAAGATTTTGAGTGTAGGACTTACGGTTTAGGACTTATTCGCAAAAACGCATTGTCCTTTGTTATAGCGCCCCCTAGGTATGGGACGATATAATTTTTTTTGTCTGAGTAGCGGTCGGGTTTTTGTATCGACTGCCTGGTTGGCTTTTCCACAGCAGTTTCTCGTTTTTCTGGCCAACACGTTTTACCGGAGAAGAATAAAAATAATAGAGAAGAATGAAAAATCCATACAAAAACAATAGGGCTCCCTGCTCCGCTGGGAGCAGGCGAACGGCCATGCCTTGCATTGGCCGCCCGCTTGCTCCCGTGGGCTTGGAGCCCTAATAATAGTTTTTGGACCCAAGGATGAAAGACTAAAAGTTAGAACTCTGCTTCAATCAGTGATGCTAAAAACTAGTAACCAAGTCAGAAATCTGGGAGTAGTTATGGACTCAGACCTGAATTTTAACAGCCACATAAAAATAGTTCTGAAGTCAGCCTATTATCACTTAAAGAAGATATCAAGGATCAAAGAACTAATGTCTCAGCAGGACTTAGAAAAACTTATCCATGCTTTTATTTTTAGTAGATTAGACTACTGTAATGCTGTGCTCACAGGTCTCCCCAAAAAGTCGATCAGGCGGCTGTAGTTAATTCAGAATGCTGCTGCTCGAGTCCTCACAAGGACTAATAAAAGGGATCATATAACCCCAGTTCTTAGATCTCTGCACCGGCTACCCGTCAGTCAAAGAATTGATTTTAAAATACTAATATTGATCTACAAAGCACTGAAAATCAACAGTGATCACCCTTGGCCTATGAGGTGTCCAGCGGTGGTGTTTAACATTCCTGTGTTATACAGTTGCAACAGTTAGTTATGGGATGACTTTAAACTTTAATGAATCACCACCAAAATCTCAAAATATCACTTGTTCCCTGTAGCATGTTTAAGATTTCTTGAAAATTCTATGAAAATGTGTTCATAATTTTTTGAATAATCTTGTGCACAGACTTCCAAATTGTCCACTTTGAATCACCACCAAATATAATCACTTGTTCCTTGTAGAATATTTGATGTTTCCTGAAAATTTCCTGAAAATGTGTTCATAACTTTTTGAGTAATCTTGTGCACAGACAAATAAACAAACAAACGCTACCGAAAACATAACATTGGCGGACGTACATATTCAGCCTAACAACTGGCCCCACATTATCAGAAAAGCAAAGAGAAACAGAAAAAAAGCTTAAAAAGCAAAAAGCCAAGAGAAAAAGCTTCCAAAATGAAATTCAAATTTAAAGAAACCTTGGCCCATCTATAAAGCAAAACAGAACTAAAAAAATGGATTAACTCACGCATCAGAGTGGGTAATGTCATCCAAAGTGGCTGAGGCAGACCGATATCTGAAGACACAACAGTAAGATAATGACACACAAGAAGAAACACACAAATGTTTAACAGATCCTAAAACCCTTCATTTCCAACATCAGCAATTAAACACAAGAGTTAAACCTGAGGATCAGGATGGGAAACACTAGATTATTATTGTAAAACAATTATGAATCGACAGTATAAAAATTGAGGCACAGGAAGTCGCAATTTAAAAAAAAAAAGTTATTCTAACTGCATGTTTAAGATAAAAAAAAAAAAGTCATTTCGTATACAGATGCAGATAAATTTTTTCGTACCTTTCCATGCTAATCAAAAAACCCAAGTAATGTGACTAGAAGCAAAAGGCTCCAGTTCTGTCTCATCAGTCTCAGAATCTTTGGTTAATATCAACATGCATCTTTAAAATGTCTTTCTGGCATTTTAGTGTTTTTCAATCTTTGGGTCCCCAACATCACTTTTCATCAGATCAACCTGGGGTTGCATTTCCTCGTGTCCACGTCCTGGGAGGTTAGCTATAGTATTATAAATCTATTACTTTTTTATTAATATTGGCAGCTGTTTCAGCGTAATAAATGTCAGAAGCAGCAAAAATTATGCCATTTATTTTGGTCATTGAACGCCGCTTTTTTACACCGTCACGTGTACCGACTGGCATCACGCGTGAAAAGCAGTGTTTTGAATGGATTTCCGCCGCATTTTACGGTGTTCTGAGCCAAAACAAAGCGTTTTTTGCGTGACTTTTTAGCCAGACGCTTGGTAAAAGTGGCGATGTACGGCTCACATAGATTGCCATATCAGCAGGATGCGCAGGTTGTTAACAACATAACCAGCGGTGCTAAAGATGTGTTTCGGAGGTGTGCTTGTTGCCGGTATACACAGATATTTTCTGCAATTTGAAATGACAAAAAAGTCCCGACGTCACCTGTTTGAATATATCGCCCATCGTCATTTGTTGGACTGACGAATATTGGTTAAAAAAATTTTACATATCGCCCAATCTTAATGGTCATATAATGTTCATATAATTTTGAGAACAAATATGTGGTTAACTTCTAACATTAAGTCTTTGTCACAAAATAATTAATACATTTTGGTGGTGATCCAGATGATGATCTGAATCACGCTATTTTTTAAGGATGCTATTGCTTTGGCAGAGGTTCTATCTGAGTGCTTCTTGTTTGTCTAATAAATTAGGTGATCAAAATTAGCATATTAACTACAGGGTCAAGAATTCATTTAGGGATTTTTTTAAGTGCTTAAATTTTCTTCCATCTTTTTCTCCGTCAGCATTCAATCTGTCCGCAGTTTCCTCCAGGCGACCTACCCGAGCCTCCGCCTCCAGTCTCCCCTGCATTTCCGTCATCGTCATTCTCAGTTCTGTTATTGTTTCTTCAGCTGCATATGTTACACAAAACAGACTTGTGGGTTTTCTCTCACAATAAATATTCTTGGAAAAAATTTAATTATATCTTGTCATTTTAAAGTAGAAAATTATTTTCAATCTAAGTTGTTGCTAATTTAAACAAATGCTGAATGTATCAGTTAGCTAGGAGTTGAGTAAACTTTGGACTAACTAAAGGCTCCAACATACTCCATGAGAAGTCAGGAAGTCCTGGAAAGCTCCTCCCTACTTGTGCAGCATTAAAACGGGTTTCTTCCTGCTGGATTCTCATCGTTCCTGTCCTTGTACAGATTTTTGCTTCCCTTACCCCGACCAGACATGTTTATTAACCCTCTGGAGTCCACAGATGCACAGGCGTGTCCAAATCACATGACCAGTTTAAATTGCTGAGGAAGGAAAAACCATGCCTCACAGAAACTGTTTCAATTTGTGTTCAAAGTGCAGACTTGAAACTACACACCAGTTTTTAAATTGTGTTAATAGGCCAAAAAAAACAGACTTATGACAAAAAAAATTATACCGCATATTTTTCTAAAAACTGCTTTAATATTTGGAGCATGTAGGTTTGGGACATCAGAGCAAAGATGGGCAATTCTGAGCGAAATGTGCCACAAGGCTGAAGGACATGAACTCCTTCTCCGCTGTTACCCTCGCCCCCCACCTCCCTAAAAAATGAAATCATACAACACCCGTTTTCTGAAGGAGGCGCAAAGTTAATTTCCATCCGCCAAAAAATACACAAAGAAGACGACGGAGGCGCGAAAGTTGTGGGAAGTGACAGCGGGAAAAAAAGAGACAGCGGTAGCGATAGTGAGTTTTGTAATATTTAGCGTTTTTTAGATCATTTAGTTAGTGTGAAGTGTGGTGTGTTTTTATTTGTTTGGAAAAATGAGGAGATTTTTGAACATAGAGCAGGTTCTGCAGCTATTATTTGAGATGGTGGAGTTTGCGGAGCCAGAGATGGAGGAGGGAAACGTGGAGTCAGAGTCAGAGAGTGAGGACTTCGACGATGAAGTGGACGAGCTTTCTTATGTTTGTGAGGAAGATAGAGAGGAAGAGCAGCCTCCGGCTCCGAAGTGTACACCGAGGCCACTCGGAGGTCCGCACAGAGGACGGGATGATGTGGCACGCCCACCTGGTCCAGATTTCCACTGGCTGGGACATCAGAGCCACACCTCAGCTCTGAGCCCTGGAAGATGGAGGAGGTGGCTGATGCTGCCCCAGAGGTAAGCAGGTTCCAGCCACAGAGAACACCGGGGTCCAGCTGGACACACTTTCCTCCCACAGTCCAAAAGATCTTTTTTTTTTTATTTAATTTTATTTATTTTTTGCCACTGACACAGTCAGGACAATCTGCAAAAACACTAACAAAAATGCAGCAAAAAACAGAATCAGGAAAAAAATACAAATGGACTGGCATAAATGTAGATGACTTGTACAAATTTTTTGGTATCCTGATATACATGTCATTGGTGTCCCTGCCAAGTGTCCAGGATTAATGGAGGCAGAATCATATTGTATCTGTGCCTCTTCCTTCCAAAATAATGACATGGGACAGATTCAGATCTATCTTTTGGAATATTCACCTGAGTGATCCTGAGGAGGACAGAGAAAATGACAGAAAAAAGGGAACAGCAGGTCATGACAAACTGTCAGGCCTCTTTATGATGACATCCTCAGTGCCTGCCTGGCTTATTATCACCCGAAGAGGGAGCTGGCAGTGGATGAAAGGATGGTGGCAACCAGGGCAAAAACTGGAATGACCCAGTACATGAAAGACAAGCCTAGGAGATGGGGAATTAAAATTTTTGTGTTGGCTGAATCCAGCAGTGGCTACACCATCAGGTTTGGGATCTACACCGGTAAGACTTTCACAACATCTGAACATGGACTGTCTCATGACATCGTCATGAGCCTAATTCAGCCAGCCTGTCTTGGCACTGGGTACCATATTTACATAGACAATTTTTACACTAGCCCCAAACTGTTCACGGACCTCGCCAACATGATGTAGCATGTGGCACCTACAGGGAGAGCAGAAGAGGATGCCCCAGAGGAAGAAGAAATGCTCTTACCAAAAAAAGTGAAAGAGGATCTGTGAGGTGGATTAGAGAGGACCCACTTGTTTTTGTAAAGTGGATGGACACACGGGAGATGTCTGTGTGCTCCACCATCCATCCTATGTTTTCGGGTGTTACAATGAGGAGAAGAGTGAAGGACAGAGATGGACGATGGACTGTGAAAGGCATTCCATGCCCAACACCAATTATTGCATACAATAAGCATATGGGTGGGGTGGATCTGTCAGACCAGCTCATCCAGTACTACTCCACTCACAGGTAAACTGCTTGCAGATACAGGACTGCAGAATTAATTTATAAAAGCTCTCTTCTTCAATCAGACTACAACAAAATTCTTAAACTCAAATTTGAATATAATTCCATCTTGGGGAAACAGATAGGCAATACCATGCTTAAACTAAAGCAAAAACCCTTTGAATTGGGGGAGAAGCCTCAAAAACTACTAGCTAGGCAATTAAAGGGAGAACAAGCCAAACAGGCCATATACAAGGTAAAATCAAAGTCTGGCATCATGCTCACAAATCTAGAGGACATCAATGGGCGCTTCAGCGAGTTTTACTCTGAAATTTACTCCGCAAAATCGCATGCCAAACAAGGAGATTTTGAAGAATTCTTTAGCTCTCTGCCTATTCCACAATTAAATACAGTTCCCAGAGACAACCTAGATTCTGATTTTGCCCTAACTGAGATACAGGAAGCGATTAAAGCATTTCCTACATCCAAGGCTCCTGGCCCAGACGGGTTTGGCCCAGAATTTTATAAGGCCTTTGAGTCCATTCTTACACCCCTACTTCTAAGAATGATTGCTGACACAGTCAGAAATAAATCTCTCCCACCTACTCTCAATGATGCCAATATCTGCATCCTATTAAGAAAAGGCAAAAATGAAACGAACCCAGGGAATTACAGACCCATTGCTCTGCTGAACTATAACCTTAAAATTATTACAAAAGTGTTAGCAACGACACTAGGAAAACGTATAGCTAAAATCAAGGCCGTAGCTACCATTGAGGACACTGAGGTCTGGACCTCAGTATTTTTCTGCTGTGTATATTATAAAAAAATTAATCAAAACAACGCTTTTGAACGGCGTGGTTCTCTGCATAGCTCCACCACTTTACTGTGCAGCTGCAGCCAAACTCAATGTCTACGAAGAAGAGTGCAGCTTTGCTACCTTACTGCTAAAATAAAGACCAGAAGAAGAAGAGCGCCACTTACGGTGAAACACAACCGAGGTAACTTGCTAAAAATATTCTCCTTCAATTCCACAAAGCTGAAGTTGGTTTCCGATTGCAGCTTCTGATTCAGAAAATGGCTAAAGGGCGATTCCACCTAATTTTTCACTACCTTCAGCATCTTTAATCTACTCTAGTTAAAAAACTACAACAACTAGACACTTCAAACCTGAACCAGATTATTCTGCACTAATCGCAGAACATTTAAAACCAAGTGTATGATCTGTGAAACCTTAATCTGATTTGTGAAACCTCAATAAAGGGGGATTTTAGCACCTTTTTTAATATATCTGGACCACACTAGAACTGGTCCAGCTTCAAAACTACAACACCTCACTGGTATTTGATAAAAAGGTCAAATCTATGCTAAAATCTTGTGCTCTGAATGTGTTTGTGCAGGGTAAACAATCAGCATTCATATAAACTAATTCATGTCATTTCAGTGAGTCATCATGGTTGTGCCCTGAGTCCTCTGTTGCTTCAGATGATGTCGATCCCCATGGATTTACAAACACACACTAATACATGTCATATACACATTCAAGTAACTTATATTTTAAATAAATGCTTCCATTTTATTTAAGGTTTGGTCTTCATTGTAACTGATATGCATGGGGATAATGAGTGGTTGACCTCAGTATTTTTTAAAGTCTGGCTACGGCCCTGGTTAAAATAATTCACCCAGACCACACAGGATTTATTTCAGGTAGATACTCCTTCTGTAATGTGCGGAAAATTATCAATGTCCTATACACAGACCATAGTATGAGTGCAGGAGCATCTATACTCTCTTTGGATGCTCATAAAGCATTTGATATATTTGAATGGCCCTATCTGGTTGCTACACTCCAAAAATTTGGTTTTGGTAATGCCTTGTAACAGCTCTTCCTGCTGTCACACACACTAGAGACAAGGCTGATAAGGTAACAGTTTTATTCTTTTTGTTTTTCATTATTAAAATGAGTTTATATATTAATGATTGGGTAGTTTTAGATTTTCATTTTCAATTAAAATTGTTTTTAGCCTGACTCTTTAGTTAACTATTTGCAGTGCACACATTTAGCTAACTTTATTTGTCAGTTGGCTATATTTTGTTTAATATGCAACAGAATAATTTTCTTTTTGTTTTGAGTTACCAGTTTCCTTTGGAGTTGCTGCTGGGGTGCCACAAAGAAGAATACCAGCTGCTTTTCTTCTCCTTATATGGCATAATCTTTTCAGCGGGCAATACCATTCATTTGTAAGGGGAGAGGAAATTTATTTATTACTTGTGTAGTTTTCTTCTGTTGTGGGTCACCTAGTTCTGTTATGGGTCACTAGTTCTGTGTATTAGTATTTTATTTAAGTTGTTAGTATTTCTGACCAGTATAAAGTTTTTGCACTATTTAAGTTTCCCTCATGTCTTGTTTAGGAGGTCAGTTTTTGTGCTTGATCTGTGTGGGTTGCTGCCTGGGTCAAGGTCTGTTGCGTTCACTTTTGAGTTGGGCCCAATTTATTATTTCGAAACATTTTTTCTCCTGACTTTTTGTAATAAATTAAGAACTTTTTAAAAATTATTCAGTGTTTCTCTGGCTGGTCTGTGCAAATTCCTGACACCTTTATAGAATTGGTTAAAATGTTGTACGCACACCCACAGTCCACTATATTTACAAATGGAAATAAATCCAAACCTATCTCCCTGAAATGTGGAGTTCGTCAAGGGGATCCCTTGTCTCTGATACCTTTCAATTTAGCTATGGAACCCCTGGTAATTGGTATCAGAGAGCACCCAGAAATGAAAGGAATTTGAATTGGTGGGATAGAGATTCTTGTGACCCTTTATGCCGATGACTTACTAATTTGCTTGGACGAACCACAGGTTTCCGTTCCTGCCCTCTTAGATTATGTTGACCTATTTGGTAATCTATCTGGTTACAGAATAAACTGGAGGAAATGTGAGTTCATGCCTCTAGTTGCCACTCTAACAGATGATTTTCTAAAGACGTTGCCATTTACTGTGACTAACCACCACTTCAGTTACTTGGGCCTCGAATTGACCAGGAAGCCTGAACACCTTTATGAGCTCAACTTCCTGGAAGCTTTAGAGAATGTGAAGGCCAGTATTGACAGTTGGAGAGTTCTGCCTCTTTCCATGATTGAGCGAACCAATGCTGTTAAGATGGTTTGCTTACAAAGGTTGTTATATATTTTCCAAAATTTACCTATATTTCTACTGTCGATATTCTTCAAAAGGCTAGACTCCATCATAATGCCGTTTATATGGGGGTACAAATCACACAGAATCTCTAAGAGTCACCTTCATAAACCAATCAGAGTGGGTGGCCTCGGTCTCCCAGCTTTGAAACATTACTATTGGGCAGCTAATATGAGAGCTCTGACTTACTGGAATCAGGGAAATTTGTCTGATGCAGCTCTAGGTGACCTACCAATATGGCCACAAATAGAAGCCTCTTTTAACAAGAATATATCCCTTTCTGCATTATTGTTTTCTGGCCCTTTACTAGGCAATAAGCAAAGTAACTTAAGTTTCGCTATAAAAAATTCTTTGAAAATTCTCATTCAGATTAGAAAAGCCTGTGACATCCCTAATGTCTCTATATTTGGCCCCATCTGCCTAAACCACACATTTAGACCAGGACAGTTGGATAAGGTCTTTACTGTCTAGAGGAACAAATGTATTGTCACTTTTTCGGATTTATACTTTCAGAGCAGGTTTCCATCATTTTCTCAACTCTGTAGCAACTTTAGTCTTCCAAATGCACATTTTTTTCGTTATTTACAAATCAGGCATTATATTAAGGAAAATTTCTCATAACTAGATCTTAAACCTGATTCTAATCCCATTTATGAAAACCTAAGATCCTCTCCAGATTCTAAACATTTAGTCTCAACTGTTGTTAATTGTTTTAGCACTTCTATCTCTTCATCCTCATTAAAAGAAGCCTGGGCGAGGGACTTGGGTTCAGAAATAACAGAAGAACTTTGGGAAGAAGCAATGTCACGGGTCCACTCCTGCTCAATCAATGCTTGATACAGACTGATACAATTTAAAGTCATACACAGGCTCCATTACTCTAAAGTTAAGCTAAACCGGATATTTCCTTCAATATCCTCTGTATGTGACAGATGCCAATCGGCTGAGGGGTCTCTTGCTCACATGTTCTGGTTTTGCCCTACTCTGACTGTATTCTGGTCTGCAATCTTTCAGTAGTTTTCTAGATCATATACTTGTGACGCTGCTCCGGATCAAAATCTGGCAATATTTGGATGTTCCTCAGAGTCTTGTCACCTGCCATTCCATGTTCAGATGGCCATGCAACTTGGGATGGTGGTGGCAAAGAAACTCATCCTGTTAACTTGGAAGTCAGCCACACAACCAAGTTTCCAACACTGGCTGAACAAGATGCTGTCTGTTCTACAATTGGAAAAACTTAGACTAAATAAACTTGACACTCAAGAAAAATTTGGGAGGATGTGGGGACCCTTCCTGGCCCAGTGCAACATCGAACTATACCCATAAGAACATTTCATATTATTTCATTTTATGTCAACATTACTTGTAAAACAACTGTTAAACTTATCTGATTATCTCAGGTTTTCTACAAACACTGAATACCACTGAAATTTATAACTTTTGTTTCTGTATCATTTTCCCTTTTCGTTTATGGCATGGCAGCCAACATGTCGGTTGTTTGTTTGTGTACTACACCAAAGTGCAAAATAAAATAATAATAATAAAAAAAGCGTAATGGAGTTGTGCAAGAAGGTGGTGGGGCACATCTCCTGTGCTGTCCTCGCCCTGAGTTTCTGATTTTTTCAGCCGCTAGACAGCCAGACAACGACGCTCCAATAACCAAACTTCTGTCTTTTTACTTGTTTATTGAAGAGTGGCCTCTGACCACTGCCATCGCTTTGACCATCGTAA
>NC_051437.1:3803003-3805864 GCF_001649575.2 Kryptolebias marmoratus | reverse complement strand
CCATCTTGGATCTAATCTTTTTTTTTTTTTTTTTCTTTACCGTCACTAAACAACGTAACAAAAATATCCACCAGGGGGCGTTTTGGTGCGGTTTTCAAAAACTTGCTGGTCCTGCTCAATTTACAAGAGGCAGCACATCTCCCACAGTTGAAAGAAGGAGGCAGCAATGACTGAAGCACAGAGGGAGCTCAAGTTTCCTGAGCACAGCCCCATCAAGGAATGCCCAACAAGATGGATATTGTTATGGACAGTTTTAATGATGTTAACAATATTCTGATAACAATAGTTATGATTTTTCTTCTTATTCTGGTACTTTGCTTTTTAATGTCCTTATCTTTGTGCTATGTGCAAACTGAGGAGAGACTCAGTTCCTCCCTTCATGCACTGTCCTTGACTATTGAATCTTTCTCATGAGAAGAGAAACTGCTCAGCAACTATGTAAATGTATAAACATATGATGTAATGAAACTTCTCCATAAAAGTGTATGTTGCATTTCACTCAGGGCTCTTCTCCTGATTAAGTTCAATGAGAGGAGTCTCAGAATGCTTTTTGCCTTCAGATTAAAATTTTCTTAAAAGACAAAGATTGATCTTTATCTTATTCTTTGAAACAGTCAACTCACTATTTGTTAATTATTTTTTGACACTACATGATCCAGCTATTGAGTTGTTGGAATCTCTTCACACTTCATCCTCTCCTGGACTTTACATATGCTCTCTCTGTATGTAAGCATCTCCTACCTGAACCCAGTTCTTCATCTTCTGACCACATCAGTCCTGACTGAAGACCAAGAGGATACTGACCTGTCTAGGTCAATCAAAACCAAGGTCCTGGCATACTTCAATGATAAGTACAATGACCCCAGCATCCAGGAGCTTTTGGATGTTGCATCCTTCCTGGACACCAGGTCCAAAACCCAGTACATCTCTGCAGACAACATTCCTACTATTAAGACAGGACTGAAGACCGAAATGTTGGAATCAGCAAGGCTTGCATATAATCAGGTTAGTAATATCTATCTATGATATCACAAACACACTTTATATTTATTTATTTGTAATCCAACTTCATTAACAATTGCTGTTTTTTTCCATCTAGTAGGAGAAGAGGTCTAGTATGGAAACCACTCCAAGGCCTTAACGTTCACAGCCATCTGGAGAAAACGTGAAGTCGTCTCTTGGCAGCTTCCTCAAGACTGCTGTGAGCTCTTCTGCTTCCCCCATGCAACCTGAAGATGTCACTGAGGCAGAGTTAAACAGTTACCTCATGACCCCTCCCATCGATGCAGAAGATGACCTCTTGGCTTGGTGGAAGGTGTACAAGATCAACTCTCCACGACTGTGCAATGTGGCCCACAAGTATCTCTGTGTCCCTGCCACAAGTGCTCCTTCAAAGCGTCTTTTCAGTGCTGGAGGGAATATAGTGACTTGCACTCGCTTGTCTTTAAAACCAGCGCCTCACCTAGCAACACAAGTGAAGCTCCACCCACCTCATTACAAGAAGACAGTCATATTAATTCTGCTGGTTTTACATTTGAACAATGTCTGCTGGAAAAGGGAAAAAGTTTTGTTGTCAGCTGCAATATAGAACATGTACTGTCACTGTCCCGACACATTACCAGTCGTTGATTGCTGGTCTCCTACTTGACAAATGTCAGTCCGGAACCACTAAGTGCCCCTGTTCCAAAATCAGAATCCTCAGAGTTTGAATTAATAACAATATAAATGTGGGTCAGATCTGCAGTGTTTAATCCTTCAGTGAGTTTTTATGTTTTCAGACGGAACACTGAGTTGGGGGGCATGGCAAACTCATTTCACTTTTATGTGCATAAAACAGGTCAAAACAGGCAGACCTGATCAATTGAAATCTCAATATCTGAGAATGATTTGTGTATTAAATTTAATGAACATGTTTTGTATAGCCCACAGACCTAATCTGACTTGTTTAAGGAAGCATAATAGGTCCCCTTTAAAAGAGACAAAATTTAGAAAGTTAAGCAGTAGCAGCAAATGGCTACGGTCAGACCCAAGACATAGGAATACACCAGCACAAGCTCACCACTCACAAATAGGCGGTTTTAGAAAATGCTGTCCCTGTCCCGGTTTTGTTTGTGGATTTAAACAAAGAAAAGTAACATAAAGTAAGCTCTGATTATCAAACATATTTTTCTAAGTAATTTTAAAAGGTGCAACAGCATTTATTACAAACAGTAAATTCAAAAAAGTTTAAAAAACAAAAACAACTGGACTTCTATTCTGAATAGAAGTTTTTTAACCTTTTTTGAATTTACCATGGACTGGATGACTCAGAATCTACACCAGCACATTAGAAACAGTAATACACTCCTGATCAAAATCTTAAGACCAGTCAAAAAATTGCAAGAATTTGCATTTTGCACTATTGGATCTTAAGAAGGTTCTAAGTAGAGTTCACAATGTTAAAGGAAAAAAATCAGTGCAAGAGACAAGAACTTTTGAGCAGGGAATTTTCTGCAAACTGCATTTACACTCAAACATGATTTTTTCAGCTGATCAAACGTTTAAGACCATAGTCTTTAAAAGCCAAAAGCTGTGCAAAAATCTGGATTCCATGTCATTTTCTGTCAAGTCTTTACACTGTCAAGACCTCCTGATGGCAAAAGCAAAAAAGCTCACTGACTTTGAACGTAGTAGGATTGTTGAGCTGCATAAGCAAGGCCTCTCACAACGTGCCATCGCTGCTGAGGTTGGACGCAGTAAGACAGTCATTTTGCATTTTTTAAATGATCCTGAGGGTTATGGAACAAAAAAGTCAAGTGGTAGATCCCACCTGAGATGTTTTCTACACGGCACAGTGGTGGGGGCGCCATCATGATTTGGGG
>NC_051437.1:3790215-3802155 GCF_001649575.2 Kryptolebias marmoratus | reverse complement strand
TAATTCCCCGCTCAAAAGTTTTTGTCTCTTACGCTGATTTCTTCTTTTAACATTGTGAAGCTCTACTTAGAACCTTCTTAAGATCCAATAGTGCAAAATGCAAATTCTTGCAATTTTTTGACTGGTCTTAAGATTTTGATCAGGAGTGTATGCAGTGATGTTTGTGTAGTGAGACAGCGTCTGGCAAAAGCAAATTCACACACCAACATCTAAGATATATGATGCTGAATATTAGGATATATTAAAATATTAGGGGTTAAAAACTGATGCCCCAAAGTTTGACGCAAAAAAATCTTTACATTTTGATTCAAAGTCCAGTTTTTTAAAAATTAACACTTAAAAAAATAAGGACTCTTTCATTGTAGAAGTTACGTCAAAACATAAACAGTTGTTGCAAAGCTCCTCACTTTCTGATTATTTTATTTTGGTCCAATAAAAAATAAAAACCCATAAAAATCATCCTGCTGCTTTACAGATGCCCCAGCAGACAACAGCAGGTTACTGTTGGCCTCACTGGCTTTTTGTTTGTGGTTTTTATATTAGATCAACAAGATTAAATATGTAACACATTTAAGTGAAATACATTAGCAATTAGGGCATAATAGAAGGATATACAAAGATATTAGAAACAAAGAGGGAGCAAATCTACAGAAACTATATGAATAAAATAAATCAAATAAATAATTACTTTATTTTATTGTGGTTGTTTTTGTTTCTCATCAAGCCACACCTGCATACCAGCCAACATTTACGAGAGTGGGGGAAGCTGTTTTGCACGTCCTGCAGTGTAACCATCAAACATAAACGCAAGTCATCCATTGACAAACATTTTGTGTCTGCAAAACATGCGAGGAGAGCTGCAGATGAGGGACAATCCAGAAATGGTCATGAATGTCTGTTTATAAGCTATCAAAGTTCTCAAATAAAGCACCTTTTGAGAATGTCAATGTTTGTTGGTAATCATCTTACAAAACTAGTTAGTATTTTTGGTTTATATATTAAAAGTTATTGTTTTTTATTGATTTTAGTTTAAAAAAAAAAAAACGCAACTTTTCATTGCAACTTTTAGGAAAATGCCCCGCCAAATCAGGCATTTTAGCCTGCAACAATCACAAAAAATGCCCGAGAAATCCTGGAGGGATTGAGTTTTACAATCTTATGATAAAGTTGATCTAAGATTAAAATTTGATTATGAAGTAAAATTAAATATCTGAGAGGAATCACAATGCAGTGTGGCTTCAATTCCCCCTCTTCTTCATCTGTGTCACCAGTTTCCCCTGTCTCCAAAATTAGCGTATATTGTACGCAAGTCTCAGAGTTTGTGTGAGGGACCGTACATTTTCCCATCAAATGTGTGTTCTATAGATCACAACCTTTAAATGTAAAGTGACATAGGCAAGTTTCAGGCCCCATTTTGTGCGTATGCCAGTTTTATAAATGAGACCTCAGGACTCTGTGAATAGGGTTTTTCAATCTTTAACAAAGTATGCCCCCAGTGAGCAATGACTTTAGACCGGTGGCTCTCATGTCCAATGTGATGAAATCGATGAAGAAACTGTTGATTATTAAGTCACAGATGGAGGTGGCGCCTCACCTGGATCAATATCAGTTTGCATACAAACAGAAACAGAGTACAAGTGAGTACATTTGAACTGTTATGCACCTGGTTTTGAAACAGATTGTTTTTTATTGATTTTAGCTGTTTTTTTCTATTCAGCCACACCTCCTTCTGAAAAACCTAAAACAACTGAATGTGAATTCATTTTTATTTAAGTGGTTTCATTATTTCCTGTCTCTGAGGCCACAGCATATGAAACTGAACTTCTTTTCTGATACTGTTTTTAGAAGCACACAGGGCTGCTTCAGTTCACCTTTCTTATTTACACTTTACATTAATGACTGTGGTAACTCTCAGCTAAGTCAATATGTTGTGAAATTAAGTAGATTGGGTGTGTGAGCTGAAGTGAGGCTCACCAACCATACTAACACAGATAAGACCGTGGAGATGCTGGTGGATGCCAAGTCAGTTGGAGATCACGACACAGTGGCCATGCACGAGCACAACATCCAGCAAGTGAACACCTTCAAAAACCTTTGACCGAACAGTCTATGTTCAGATCCATCAGCGTATTTACTTTTTCTGAAGACTCAGATTGTTTGGTGTTTGTACAGATATTCTGATAATTTTTTTATAGACTGACAATTTAATTCATTTTAAGTTATGGCATCATTTTCTTAAATAATTTTCTTAATGTATTTATGTATTTATTAACCATGTGATGTTATGGATGAGTGCAATGTGTCTGTACAGTGTAACCCCTCTGTTCAAGACAAATTTCTACCAAAATAAACAAATATAGAGACTTTGACTTGAGGTGAATTTGTGTCTTAAAGTTCTTAAATTATGCCACATTATCCTCCCCATGTTATGAAATGCTTTAAAAATACAAATATATGGTGATCACAGTTTCTGGGCCAACTAATAGTCAAACTTTGCTCAGCTTTGTACGAGGCTTTTAACTTGCACAATATCCATCCATGTTCTTTACCCACTTGTCCTTTACAGATCATGGGGAGCTGGTGCCTATCTATAGCAGTAGTTGTGTGAGAGACGGGGTACAGTCTAGAAAGGTCACAAGTCCATTGCAGGGCCACAAAGACAAGATTAGAACTCCCGGGAAGCTCCTCCCTCCTCATGCAGCATTAACACCAGTTTTTTCCTGCCGGCTTCTCAACTCTCCTGTCCTTATACAGATTTATGATTTTCTCACCACAACCAGATGTGTTTATTAAATAGACTGAGACAGTAGATGCCATTTGACATTTGCAAGTTTGATGGTGCACAATAATGAGCGAGTGAAGGGAATGTCTTCCTATGCTGCCCAGCCGGGGCACACTTCCTCCAGGCCACCACAGCCACAAAGAGCTGCCTGTGTTTCCACTCAGTCTTTTTGAGTTCTGTAATGGCAGAATTTATTATAGGGTAACACCTGTTGTTGTTATAAGTCCTGATAATGTTATGACTTCTATTCCAAGTCCCATAGGTTCTCACAGAATGAACTTGTGTTGACTTAGGGAGCAGGGTTGTCCTCTCTGCCCATCACTGTTTGCTATATTTATTAAACCACTAGCAGCTGCAATCAGTCAGTGCAACAATACTTATGGAATTTATGGAAACAGCTAATAGAATCCACAAAATTTGTTTACACGCAGATGATGTGTTACTGTTTCTGGAGAATGCAAACCTCTCTCTTACAAAGACAATAACCTTAATAAATAGGTTTCCCACAATTTCAGACTCTCAATTGGAACAAATCAAAGGCTGCATCTATCTCCTCTAATATCCATCTCTCTCCAACCATTCCTTTACAGATTGAAAACATCAGGTACATCAATATTTCTAACAGGCTGAATGAACTGACACAACTAAATTATGTTCCATTACCCAAATTAATAGAAGGCAATCTCACGCAGCGGTAAACCTTCCCTTTCTCATTCATGGAGCGAGTGTCTGTTCTTAAAATAATGATTCTCCCTAAAATAAACTATATCTTCTCTATGACTCAGTTAAACCACCCCAGACTTGAGTTAGTGCGCAGGCGCTAGAGTGAATGCTGCCTATTACAGTAGCTCCCGTTCGAGTTTTTCTTAATTCTATATTTTAACTATGATTTTCTATATTTTCACTTTCTTTAGGCTTTTTTTTTCTTTTTTCTTTACTTAGTGAAATGGTGCCCTCTTGAAACATGCTAGTTAAGAGAGTATTTGTTTTGTTTTTCGTCTGGGAACTGCTGCTCTCATTCAGCGCAGCAGCATGGCTTTGTGTACACCCGGGTTCAGCTGATAGCGCTGAGGACAGCCAGCATGAATACCGGGAAAATAAACATTCCTGAAGAACTCAAGAGACGAACACACAAGAGGGTGTAGAGGAGGAACAAAACAGCACTCGCCAAAAGCGAGGGCGAGACGAAGGAAGCTCATGGAGAAAAAAGGATACAAGCCGTGTCTCCCCTCTCTCATCATGGGCAACGTGAGGTCACTAGGCAATAAGATGGAGGAGCTAACAGCCTTAGCTAAGAGCCAGAGAGAGTACCAGGAGTGTAGTTTGATGTGTTTTACGGAGACATGGCTCCACCAGATCACCCCCGGACGACAACGTTTCAATCGACGATTCGGGCCGACCGGAGCGGCAGCGAGAGCGGTAAGCGCAGAGGTGGCGGGCTCGCTGTGCTTGTTAATAACCACTGGTGTAACCCGGGTCACATTACTGTCAAGGAGCGTACCTGTAGCTTGGACATTGAACTGATGGCTGTTGGACTCAGACCATATTATATTCCACCCGAGTTCTCTCATGTGATTATAGTGGCTGTTTATGTTCCTCTCTCTGCCAACCCGATGGCAGCATGTGACATCATTCATTCAACAGTAGCACGTCTCCAAACTCAACACCCAAATGCCTTCATGACCATATCAGGGGACTTTAACCGCGTTACTATAAGCAGGACACTTCCTAAATTTACTCAATATGTGAACTGCCCTACCAGAGAGAACAGAACGCTGGATCTACTGTATGCTAATGTAAAGGATGCATACAGTTGCTCCTCCCTACCACCTTTAGGAAGATCAGACCACAACTTAGTAAAACTCAGCCCCAGCTATGTCCCACTTGTGAAGAGTCAGCCTGTTACCACAGGAACTGTAAGGAGATGGTCAGAGGAGACTTTTGAAGCACTGAGGGACTGCTTTGAATCAACAGACTGGACTGTACTCTGTGAGCCACATGGAGAAGACATTGAACATCTCACAGACTGCATAACTGGATACATTAACTTCTGTGTTGACTCCACTGTACCAAACAAGATGGGTAAGTGTTATCCCAACAACAAACCATGGGTAACAAAAGAGATCAAAGCACTCCTGAATGACAAAAAGAGGGCCTTCAGAGCAGGAGACAGGGAGGAGGTGAGAACAATCCAGAGGGAACTAAAGACAAACATCAGGGATGCAAAGAACACTTACAAAAGAAAGCTGGAGTGGAAACTACAGAACAATAACATGAGAGAAGTATGGAATGGAATGAGGACAATTACTGGCTTTAAGTCCAAAAACATCAGAGGCCAGGAGGGTGACGTAAGGCCAACAAGTTAAGCTTGTTTTTTTAACAGATTTGACACAGCAGGACTCACCCTCCCCCACCAGATCGCCTCTGATAATGACCATCAGCAGCCTGTGCATATCACTCCCCCTGGTTTTACATCCCTCCCTGAGAGTTTACTTCCTCACAGTCCATCTCACACCTTACCCCCTTCCCCACTCATCTCCCCCACAGTAAGCATCACTGCCGAACAAGTGAGAAATCAGCTGCAGAAACTCCACAGTAACAAGGCTGCTGGCCCTGATGGTGTCGCCCCAAGAGTACTTATGGACTGTGCCATCCAGCTCTGTGGACAACAACAACTGCGCCCCATTGTCCAGCCACACCTGAATCCCATTCAGTTTGGTTATCAGCCCCGCCTAGGAACAGGGGGCGCCATCATCTATCTGCTAAACAGGGTCTATTCCCACCTGGACAAGCCGGCTAGTACTGTGAGACTTATGTTCTTCGACTTCTCCAGTGCCTTCAACACAATCCAGCCTGTTCTCCTGAGGGACAAACTGAGAGGGATGCAAGTGGATGCCCCTCTGGTGTCCTGGATCATGGACTTCCTGACTGGCAGACCACAGTATATACGATTACAGAACTGTGTGTCTGACAGAATGATCAGCAACATCGGAGCCCCACAAGGAACGGTCCTCTCTCCATTCCTATTCACACTGTACACCACAGACTTCAACTACTGCACAGAGTCCTGCCATCTTTTTCCGACGACTCAGCAGTAGTTTGATGCATCAGCGGCGGTGATGAGGACGAGTACCGAGCGACAGTGAAGGACTTTGTCTCCTGGTGCAAGCAGAACCACCTACAGCTCAATGTGACAAAGACTAAGGAGCTGGTGGTGGACCTGAGGAGGAACAAGGCACCAGTGATCCCTGTGTCCATCGGAAGGGTCAGCATGAGCATAGTGGAAGACTGGCCCTTTCTGTAGATGGCGTCAGTGTTTTTGACCCAGTCCAGTTTGTTGTCGATATTTACCCCCAGATATTTATAAAGTCGTCTGTACTTTCTGAGATGTCTGAGGTCTTTCAATATCTCCCGGACGATGCTCAGGATCTTCTATGAGTCTGTGGTGGCGAGTGCCATCCTCTATGCTGTTGCATGCTGGGGCAGCAGACTGAGGCAGATGCCAACAGACTCAACAAGCTGATCCGGAAAGCAGGGGATGTTGTGGGAGTAGAGCTGGACTCTGTGACTGTAGTGTCTGAGAGGAGGATGCTGGCAAAACTGCGGGGAATCATGGACAACAGTTATCACCCTCTCTACGACACTGTTAGGAGTCACAGAAGCATATTCAGTACCAGACTCATTGCACCTAAATGCACCACTGAGCGCCACAAGAGGTCGTTCCTACCAGTGGCCATCAAACTCTGTAACTCTGCCCGAAACATGTGAACCTATTACACCGTTGCTATTTCTATTTTTTTCATTTCTTTTTAATTCTTTAGGATATTTCTTTCTTTCTTTACATTTCAACTCTAATGCTGACTTGAACGGCTGCAGCTGTAATAATTGCAATTTCCCCCCAGGGATCATTAAAGTATTCTGATTCTGATTCTAAAAGCTTAGATTCTATCATTATATTTTTATGGTTATCTACACCCCCATGGATCAGTTTAAAAACATTACAAAAGGCAAAAAGTTTAGGAGGATTGGAGCTTCCAAACTTTCATAAATATTATCAAGCACATAGATTACAATATATCTTAAAATGGATTTGGAAAACTCCTTCAGATAGTCTATGGATAGAAATTGAACAAACACTATGTAAGGAAATCTGTATCTCAAATATTCCATTTATCAGCCCTTTAATTAAGCAGTATAGAAGTTTTAAACGCATCAGTGTCGATACAACTTTGACAGCCTGGTGGGAATGCCTCAAAATGAGTAATTCTTCAATTCTCCCATGCAGACATACACCCATTTGGAACAACCTAGACATCCTGCAAAATAAAAGAGCTCTTAACTTTTCAACATGGAGAAGCAGGGAATAAATTATTTAGAGGATATATTTGATGAAGAGATTCTATGCCCTTTAATTTTTTAGCAGATTCATATGGCATTGACAAACAAAATCTTTGAATATCACCAAATAAAATTTATAGTCTAGTCTAAACTTGAGACTAAAGAAAAAAACTTAGAACTTTCTCCGGTAATATCTAGCCTCCTTAAATTGCAACCTCGAAGGTTACTTTCAAAAACTTGCATAAAACGTTCAGAAGTTGACTTATCTACCAATCCATTTATTCCACTATTGATATAAACACCTTTATTCTGAAGGTGTGGCAGCCTTTATTTTACTGTGGTGGTGCGCCATGATCAATTACATGTAGAGGAAACCCTGATGTATTCTGATATGAAGATGACATTTTGCAGGTGAGTATTACGGGGACGGGCCTACAGAAACTTATGGATGTTGCCAAAGATATCATCTCCCAACGAGGTCTCCGCTTCAACCCTTTGAAATCGGTACCCTGAATGAAATATCGCCATTTTACGCCATTCAAAGAGCCACCCTAAGGGTCTGCCTCCTACGACAATGTACTACCTTTGGTCTGTTGCTGTGAGGCAGATGCTACTGTGTAGAACTCATTGCATTTGCATTACACTATCTGCCATTAAGGAGATGGAAAAAAGCCAAATGAGGCTTAAGTAATGATTGCTCAAGCAATCATTAGGCATTCACAGAAATTGTCACAACACTTTGTTGATGGATGCGCTACACAAAAATGACAGTCCTTGATTCACATTGCTTGTCTGCGGACGCTGAGAGATGCTTAAAGGAGTCGGTCACATGCAAGTGATTTTATGCATATACACTTAGTATGCCCTTAATCGTCAGATTGATTGCTCTCTCAAATGACGACACAGCGGTAAATGGTAAATGACTTGTACTTATAAAGCGCTTTATCAAGTCCAAGGACCCCAAAGTGCTTCACACTACATTCACACATTCATTCACACATTGATGGCGGTAAGCTTCATTGTATACACAGCTGCCCTGGGGCGGGCTGACAGAAGTATGTTGTGAATGAGTCCACTCAGGGATGCAGGTTCTTCTTGGTGACAATACCAGTAGCTTCTTTAGGAAACTGCATAGGTGAAGATGTAGTGCTGGTGTTTTGGACTAAATCAGACAATTATTGGAACTTTACTGTGACACTAGATTTCTTTAAAATGTACTTTTACAGGCCTATTGATTTTTATATTGTTTACTGATGATCTGCAATTCTCATTTTTAACCATTTCATCTCTCTGTTTTAGAGGTAAATGAATGTATTCTGTTTTATTCATCCTATTCTATTCCATTCAAATTAAAAATTCTTGAGAAAATAGTTGCAAATCAATTGTGCCAACAACTGGACAGAAGTAATCTGTTTGAGGAGTTTTAATTAGGGTTTAGAGCTCCAAAAAAGCATAAAAAACAACTGCACTTCTGTTCTATTGGAGCCACTATTCCAGTTTGGAGGTCACAGCCCTGTGTGTTCCGATGACCACTGACTCCTTGTCAACCTAGACTCTTAACAATCACTTTTCCTCTTCCAGTTCATGATATTTCTCCAGCTCCTTCGTGATGTAGCAATCCCAAGTAACTATAACAAATACCACTTCCATCTTCTGTGGTTTTTCAACCACTGTAAAATTGTTCCTCATCATGGTATGTCTAAGTCACCAGGTCCTTGGGGCGCTGGGATGACTTGGACCCCTGTCATAGCTGCTTGCAGTTCTAGTATTTATTTATTTATTTTTTAACACAGATGCAGGCACTTGCATGATTTGTTTAATAAAATATTTCTTTTAAAATCACTTTTTAGTTATAGCTTGTCATTTGTCATTTTTTATAAGCGTAATTTATCACCGAATTTGTTAGTAATTTTAACAACTAAAATAATGCAGATCTTTGCTGAGCAATGAAATGACAGTAACTTACCACACCAATCCTGATAGAAAAGCTTTGCTGCTGGAAATGGATAAAGTGGACTGCACACAACCAGAGTGTATTACAGCATGTTTAGGTTTGGATTTGAATTATATACAGTACTTTTTTTTTACTCTTTAAAGGAAATATTAACTAGTGTCCTAGCTAAAATGAAACAGTAAATACCATCCTCAAAAAAGAAATAGAATTCTGCCCGATGGGACCACAATCTCAAATGGTCAATAAAATTTGTCCAACTCTCCAACCTTACATGGGTCTGCTAGATTCCCGACTTTGGGACTCCCTGACATAGGCACTATTACAATATAAGAATGTGTATAATAGGTCTGTGATGCATTTGATAATTTTAATAACATTTGCATTTTCCTGACTTTGCTCCCCGTTTTGAAACATAATCATGCTCCTATGGGCAGATTTACAAATACAAATACATAGATCTTACTAGTTATTATGATAAATAACATTATTTATACAACAACAACCTAAAAGCACTATTACCTTCGTATTGTGTTATTGTACCATATTTGCAGCATACTGCTGACTGAATCATTTAGACTTTTATACTCAAACACAATTTCATAGACAGGATGAATTTCCTTATAAGTATGGGAAACAATTTGAAGACTAACAACCCCAAGGTGTTTTCAGTCTGAACAGACAAGTTATTAAAATCATTTTATAAGAGAGTGTGGTTGCTAGATTTTCAAATTAAATAAATTAATTTATATGAAGATTGTTAATATGGTTTAAATAAAATAAATAAAAAAGCCATCAAACATAAACTAGGATGGAAACTATTAAGACTTAGGCAAGAAGGAAAGTAACTTGTAAACCTTTGTTTAGAAAAAAAGCAATTAACATATACATACGCATTGGAAGTCTGTACATCTTGCCAACTCTTCGTGAGATTCTGCTTGATTTCATTAAGTGGACTGAGGCCAAGTTTCCTTTTCAGATCTGAGGCGTGTCTCTCTTTGGCTGACAACACCTGACGCAGGGTGTTGATTTCCTCCTCCACCTGAAACCCATCAACAGAGAGCTTTTAACTCATTATATCTACCACTATCAAACTTCAGCTGTTTCCAACATTCTCAAAAGTGGAATGGCATTCATTACTGAGGGAACACAAACACAAAAATGAGTTGACTCAGTTTTAGATGTACATGCAGTGATTACTTTGTGAGAGTTTCATTAAAATTCATCAAGTGGTTTATGAGAGACCGTGTAATAGAAACACACGATCACCTGCCTTTCGTGGCAAGAATAATACATACTATAAATTCTCAATATTAACCAAAGTTCTGTAGTGATTTAGGCAGTAAAGAGCTTTTAAAATCATTCATTATAGTCACATTAGCAAAAATGTATCTGTTAGTAATCAGAACCCCGCATTACATCCAAAACAAAGTCTTTTACAACATTAATTAATAATTATAAGGAGCCCTGACTGATAAAGAGGTCATTTTAATGCCATACTTTTTTTGGAGTGCTGCACACAATCATGACATACATGTATCAAACCATGTTGGCATGGCTTCTGTGACACAATACTTATCTCTAGTTATGCACCAGCTCTGGTTTTGTGGGTCAATACTGATATCAGTGGCGGTTGGCCAATAGAGGGTGCAAGGGCACCGCCCCACCACTCCTCTTCAATACAAGAGATAGGATCGTTCTGGGGTGCACCTCTCCTGCGCCCAGAGCTGAATGTTTGCATATCACCAGCCTCCTGCCGCTGGAGGGTGGGACTCCCGCCACGGGGCTGACATCACATCCATCTGTCATAAAGTTCGCCTGATTGAAAACAGCTCTTATAAACGCTAAATGTGCCCTACAGGCTTGTGCCTTGGGAGACCTTGGTCTTTGTAAGTAATGTTGTGTTCAAAAAGCACTTGTGCATTTATATGTACATTTTAATGTTGCTTTTGTAGTTTTCATTCATGCAAATACACTGGTGTGATACCTTAGTATGTTTTGGTATTTGTTTATTTTGGAGTTATAGCCCCCCACTCCACAGCTGGACACCTCATGAGTCATGGGTGATCACCACAGATTTCAAAGTCATGGGGTCAAAGGTCAACAACAAAGTTGACCTACTCTAACTATGCAACGGTGTAATGTAGGAATGTCAAACTGCACAGCTGGACACCTCATGGGTCACAGATGATGCTTGTTGATTTCAAGGTTCATGGGATCAATGGTCAAGTTCACAGGTAACCCCTTTATTAAAAACTTGTCTATGCTCCTACATGTGACCTTTTTGTTAACTCAGTTTTCAGTTGTGTTCATTGATTTGTTTGTCCATCTGTTACTAAGATCAAGTAAAAACTAATGAACAGATTACAGATGCTAACAAATTTGTTAGTATCCTTACTCAATAATCACAAGAGACAAAAAGCATCAGTCCCAGAAACTTATCCTATAAACCAGGGGTGTCAAATTAAAATACATTGTGGGCCAGAGTTTCAAGAATGCACAAGTTAACGGCTGTACCAGTTTAATGTTTATTGATAACTTACTGATATGACCGCATTGCACATACTGAACCTAAAACTAACAAGGCCTATACGTTATTGCCTCTAAAACAGCATCATTCATTAAATAAACTCAATAAAAAACAAAGAAAACTAGAGAAGTTGCATTTCCTGCGAAAATGCAGTGTGAATGCTTTTTTTGCTGAATGATTTTGCTGAAAGCAGCTGAAGATATGCTGAAGAGCTGAAGTTTAACAAAGATGCAAAAAGTGGAACAGAAGCTGATTTGTAGAAGATTTGCATAAGCTAGAAGAACAAAAGCTGAAAGAAGCAGAAATTAGTTGAAAAAGCTGAAATTAGTTGAAAGAAGC
>NC_051437.1:3784819-3790115 GCF_001649575.2 Kryptolebias marmoratus | reverse complement strand
CTTATGCAAATCTTCTACAAATCAGCTTCTGTTCCACTCTTTGCATCTTCATAAACTTCAGCTGTTCAGCATATCTTCAGCCGCTTTCAGCAAAATCATTCAGCAAAAAAAGCATTCACACTGCATTTTCGCAGGAAATGCAACTTCTCTAGTTTATTGATATGATCTTATTGCACATACTGAATCTGGAACTAACAAGGTCTATAAAACACCAATAAAAATATAACATAAAAATATAAAACCACAATATTCAACAAACAAATAAAAACAAAATAAAATCATGTTCTTTCATTTGTCATGGCTCTATCTGCATCTTTTCCAGTGTAAATTTAAGTGAAAACTATTTTTTCTACAGGCAAACAACATCCCACAAATATATTTTTAAAGAAAACTCAAATATCCTGTCCAAGAAGGAAAAAATGCTAAACTGAAACTGAAATAACAACTGAAAATCTGTTAAAGCTCAGTTTGCTGCTCTGTGATGCCCACTAGTCTGAGTCAGATACTTTATGTCTCATTCTGGATATAAGTTCATCAGTGTTTGGGGTCAGGCTCTGAGTTGTGGAAATCCTCAGGTCTGAATGAAGGTGTTTATCAGTAAGGCAACTCCTGTAGGATGTTTTATTCATCTTCATCAAAGAGAACAGTTGCTCGCACAGGTATGTGCTGCCAAACATGGACAGTGTTTGAGCAGCTTGGATGCGCAGCTGTGGCATTGTGTCGGGAAAGAAACATGGAAACTCTGTAGCACCCATAGACTCATATTTTGCTTTCAGTGTGTCACTACATTGGAGCTCAATCAGTTCCATTTGGAGATTTGATGGTGCTCTTTCCACATCAGCTGTAAATGGATTGCTGAGCAGTTCAAACCTGTTTTTCTGGGCTTCAAAATCTGCAAATCGCTGTGTGAAGTTGGCTCCCTTTCTGTTTTTTCTCCAGCGATCTGAATTGGAGCCAACTCCCTTCTCATAAATTTGTCATGATGGGTGATATGCATTCAACATGAACTCGAGACCTGCCACACAAACTATTTTTACAATTTTTCACTACAACACACAAACCCATGCAGTGAAACACAATCACGATTTCTATAGAAAGCAGTAGAACAAATGCCAGCAATATTATCTATAATGTTATTTATGTTTGTCTAAGTGTTGATCTAAGTGTTTGTCTAAATGTTGATTCCATTTGTCATAAATGTGGTTTACTAACATCAGTCTGACTTTGTGCAGTCTAATTTTTTTATTATTATTTTGTTGATGAACAATATCAATAAAACGTAGAATGGATAAATGTAAAAATATAACATTGAACAAGTTTCACAAGGCCTTTAGTAGTCCACAGGAAACCTAACCTCTCAGTACTCAAAAGTACATACTATAGTTAAGGTTGGCAGGATGCCTTTTAGATTCTGCAATTGATTATTTTTAATTTGTAGAAGTACTGGGTTGACAGAGTCAAAAGGTGGATCTAAATTTTTCTAACTTATAAAAAAGGAATCATTACCAGGAGTTTTTGGAAAGGAAATTAGGGCTAAAACTCCGGGAATTTGGAAGATGTTTGTGTATTATGTGAGAATAATGTTTTTGTTTAAAGATTTCATGATCAGCAGACTTATAATATATGTAAAATAGTATATTTTAGTACTTTGGGTTAAGTTGAAAGTGACTAGTATATTGAGTCTAACTGTCATGAAAAGATTTAAATGTAAGAGATTATGTTGTTAATTAAACACCACAGTCTCCACGACTCTACCTCTACATCACATTCAATTCAATTCAATTCAAAGATACTTTATTAATCCCAAAGGGAAATTAAATGTTGTTGTAGCTCATTATCCTGGTTTCGTTAAAGAGTTGTTATAGTTGCTGATGGCTGTGGGCAGGAAGGATCTATTATAGCGGTCTATCCCGATGTGTGCTCGATCCTGGTGTCCTCAAAGAGCCCCACCAGGTGAGCCTCGCTGGCCTCCTGCGGAGCCATGACGGCTGAGCTCTGGTAAGCTATTTATCAAAATAGTTTAAAGTATTCCAAATTCTTGTGTGGCACTGAAACTGAAAACATTTCATCCTAAATTCCAAACATTCTGCTCAAATAATTATTTTGGCTCAGATAAAGCTAATAATCACGAACTCAGCTAAGATTATTTAAAGAAGAATTAAGAAGTGTTTTGAAGCTAATATTAATTTAAAGCAATTATAAGAGACTTGCTGTGGAAACTCCAATGATTACTCTAATATTTAAAACTGAAAAACACTCAGGTGCTTTTGGTTTGTCATATTCCATAGATTACAGAATCAAAACTTCTATATTAACCAGCATGTTTATTTCATGAACAATTAAATTATTTTCAATTTTACTTTTTAACAGTAAGTGCAATAAACATTAAGAATTCAGACCAGACAACTGACTTACTTATAATACAATAAAAATCTATAATATTTAGTATTCAGTTATTTAAATAATAGCCTACAAAGACAAACATTTTTACTTCTTTCATCAGTATTTTTACATGGGTTAAATGATATATTAATTTGTTGAAGTAACGATTTCTGAAAACATTTGTGTTTTTGTTTATAATTTTGAAAGTTTAACAAGGAAGATGTTTTCTTTCATATAAAAAGCTGGCAAAATTATGACTTCTTTTATTTCAACTAATAAACAATGGGATAGGAATATAGGGATATTCTTGGTAATTCAGCAGTCTGAATCCATAGCACAGCGCAAAAACTTAAAACAGCAACTTTGCACCTAAATCATCCCATCCCAGCATTTATTGACTAAATGCTAAAACTACTTATTTAAATTAAAGATAAGGGAAGTGGGTCCGTGGAATGTTTTAAATAAGTATTTCACTAAAATATTTTCAAGATTTTGAGATTTGATTTCAGTTCTCCTTTAAGTGTTACTTGTTTCTGGGCTTTATCAAAGTAAAATCATTCTAAGGGGTAAATGAAGACCTCAACCAATAACAAGTAGACTGTGTGGTAAATTGTTAACAAGAAAATGTGTTTTTTGCTACCTTGTCTTTTAACAGATGAAGTTTCAGAACTTTTTATGCACCACTTTTTTCCACCTTTGGTTGAAATTATTGGAAAATAAAACAATATGTGTGAAAAGAAACATTTCAGGTTCTAGAGAAGGCAGATGGTTAGCTGAGAGACCTGCTTCATGACACCTTTCAGAATAACTGGTTGGAGTTTAACATTTAACCATAGCTGTGCAGAGATACCAATCATCTGGTCGTTTGAATAAACTAAAGGAGAGAGACCTGACTTACTGATTCATCAGAGCCCTTCTGGGAATAACATGTACTATGCAATGGTCCTAAAAGTAATTGGCTAAAGATGTGATAAAAAGTCTAGCATAGTGTTTCTCAGCGGGGGCGTTGAGAGGATGCCAGGGGGCGCTGGCAGCAATATTTTAAAAAAGGGGGTGCTGATATTCTTTTGGGGGCGTTTGCTTGAAGGTAAAGTTTACATCAAAGATTTACAATAATATCAGTTTAAACTTTGAAATACTTGCAAAAATATTGTGGCCTAAAACATGAAAACCAGCATGGAACTGCAACTGTATCGATGGTGTTTCTCTTCTGCGTGCAGCTCTATGCTGCCTTCAGAAGAATGAGACATCAGATTATTGTCTATAATTTCTCCCACATCGCAATTACTTTGTAAACTCTGAGAAAATAACTCTCTCTTTAGTGGTATTACACTTAGAATAATTTCTTTTTCTTACATGGGTTAAGTTCTTTGAAGGATACACCGTGAGCGCATTGTTATTGCAGTGGTTAAACATTTACAAGAGCAATATTCTGTTGTCGGACTTTCCCTGAAAGCATCCAGCATCCAGACACATCAACACTTTTCTGTACAAGACGCTTTGTTGACATGACTGCGGAACAGCGTTGCCAAAGTATATGAACACAAACCAACAATAAAACATAAAATATTCTAAAACCAGAGACCTACGGCTTGATAAGTGGATCACAGCAACTGCATCAGTCGGTGTAACACCGGATCGATGTCAGCTGACACCGCTGCAACTTTTCTCTGCAACTTTATTTGTGTCGTTGTGAACTTTAAAGTTTTAGTCTATGAATAAAAGCAGGGCTGTCAAGTTTCACATATTGACCGTGAGACACAAGCATTACATGAAGCACAAACGCTCACATGCTACTTTTTGTATTTCTCACACGCCCTTTTTTTTTTAAAAAAAAGGAACCAATGTGCAGTGCAATATTTCCACATGGGCTGGAGCACAATAGCGGCCAACTTAGCGACTTTGTCGTTATACTTAGCAAGTTTTCGAATCTGTCTGGCCATTTTTTAAAAGCGACTAGCGACAAATCTAGTGACTTTTTTCGGTGTTATCGGAGACTTTTCAGCTAAATTTGTTAAAGCATCAATAATTCTGCAGCATGCCATAAGCCCCACCCACTTCCCCAAGCACTGACAGCTGTCAATTTCACAGCAGCTCCACTCTGTGTCCACAGTGGCACAGAAAGTAGGTATGCAGTATATGTGGCGCATAGGGGCGTGTTAGAGGGGGCGCCAAAGCGATGACAGGAAGAAAATCCAGTCTGCATTTTCTGTATTTACCAGGTGTTTGTGCATGTGTAAATGATATGATAGATAGAGACATGTCACTGATCAGGCGCCCCTCCGCTCCTTCACTTCCCCTCCTGTCGCGCTCTTCTCGAGCACGCGTGGGAGCGCGATTGTTTTCATTTGAATCGTGTTGTCATCTGATGACAGAGAGCTAAAGATGGAGAGGCAGAAAGCTGAAGAGGCAGAAGGATAAAGATGAAAGAAAGCTTGCTTTTCAAAGTGGTTGAAAGACAGCAGGAAGTTCTGTCAGGTTTTCATTAAACCTGTGTCAAGAGGAGGCCTGGAAATGTTCAGGTTACAACTGTTTACTGATCAGTATTTACAATAGAACACAGCATAACAGGAAAAATAAAGGAACTTGTTTGCTTTATTTTGTTGTTCAGACAGTAATCATTTGTTGAACTCGATGGTGAATCATAAAGCAGATAAATTATAGAAGTTGAGAGTTTAAATGTCTTCTCTGGGATATAACTCTACAGAGCTGCTGTGATGAATCTGATAAGTCTGATCAGATGAGGTGTCCAATCACTAACTGGTGTCCAACAAGAATATCGTTTAAAATTAAGATTTCATGTTTTTATATGTGGTTTGACTGCTGTATTTTTTAAACCTCCTGACCACAAAGTTCATGTTATTCAGCTGAGAAGATGGAGAGAAAGAATCAGGACAGACAGGAAGGAGACAGG
>NC_051437.1:3771240-3784243 GCF_001649575.2 Kryptolebias marmoratus | reverse complement strand
CGCGGCAAAAAGCGCGTTCATGTTCAACGCTTGTAACCGCCGCACTGTGCTCACGCTGCAAGGGAACTACGGAGACCGTGAAAGGTCAAACAACTTGTTTTGGCAAAGTTAACCACCTGTTTTGCTAGCATGATAGATAGACGGACAGACTCTGTTATGGACAATATAAACAATGTGTGGACAAAAACAATTAATCATTAAAATAAATAATGACTTATCTATCAACAGAATTGTTTAGAGGGGCAAATATTTCTCATTAAAAAAACATCCTTCTTTTAGGAATAAAATGTGCTAATAATATCATAATACAGAGGAATAAACACAGTTAAGGACTTGTTGGTAAATTATTTTTGTCCTATGTTTTAGAGGAGGAACAGATTATTTCAGACAACTGAAATATTTGGTTCCCACTGGTAACTTTTGCATTAAAAAAAAACAAATGTCTCCAAATTCAGAGGACTTATTGTCCATAATGAAAGGAATAAACACAGTTAAAGACTTGTTGGTAAATTAACTGGTTGTTGTTGGAAAATTCATTATCTAAATACCACTTCAGGCGGAAAAAACCCACGGAAAAATATTACAACATTTCACTGCAAACCCATATGATGCACTCGATCCACTACAGATTACATGCAGTCTAACACCAATTAGGTGTTGTGATGAGAAGCTATTTTATTTTCTGTTTTTCAAGAGTAGTCAGCTTGTAGGGCACCACAACTGCTTCCACCCACGTCGATCATCATCATCATATGAAATAACTTTTTGTCACAACAAAAAATAGTGGCTGGTAAAATATTTGAGTGGCTACAAAAAAAATTTTTATTTCCACCCCTGACGACACAGCACACAATGATCTGGACCAGTGCACACCTGTGTTCTTGCCTGCAGATATACAACAAGTAGGTTACAGGTTGATGTTACAATCTAAAATAGGTTCTGTAAAAAAAAAAAAAAAAAAAAGAAAGAAAGAAATAAGTTCATCCACATTTTAAGTGGACAACTGCTGTAACAGACAGGTCTACACAGGTTTAGGGACAGAAAATGAAGTGCATGTGAGTTGCAGCAATAAAATTGTGTGGACGACATGTTAAAAAGCACAGCACAGTTTATGGAGTAGATCAGTGCTCAATTGTTATAAACATAAGGGATAAGGGTTTTGGCATAGAAGTGAGGCTAGAAACTCATTGGAGTGAGGAGAGTTCCTATAAATATACCATGCTGATGAAAAATCCAAACAACTGCAGTTCGGGGAGAAGGTGAATAGAGCACATTAAAGTTGGAAACCTGAATGCTAAGGGGAAGAATTTGGATACATATATTGCCACAGAGACATGTACTCTGCTAACTACGCCTACAGTAACTACCACACCTAAGTTCATTACGTCCACAGCCACAGAGGAGACACCTGTTCTGTTAACCATACCCAAGTTTGCTACATCAATTACCAACATTGGCACAAAATTTAAAACAACGCCTGCACCTATAATTACAGAAAATACATCCCCATTCTGAATTACTACATTGATGACGACTCAGAAAATAGAACATCCTAAAACCACAACACACCTGACAACTTCACATGTAATTAGTTACAACAATGTGTACCACCAATGCACCAAAAACAACCAGCACATTAGTTAATAATTTCACAAAACCAGCTCCAGATCAATATGGTTGTTCAGAAGAACAGGGCTGCCATGATTTTTATGGTGGCATAGATGAGTTTTACTCAATGAGTTGTAATGGAAAAAAATACTGTTTCAGTTATTCTTGCTGCATGTGACCCCTTGATGAACTGTGGAAAAACACAGAGCATTCATTTTCACCATGATTTAGTTTAGTTAGGATGCCTTTAATCTCATCTCTATAGGGTGCCAGGATGTCTGTGTTATCTCATGTGTTTCTCCTTAATAACCTCCCCCTTTGGTCAGCTATCTGACCCTTCTGTTCCCCCCAGACCCCTCCTCATCCTACAAATGGTATAAGAAGGGGGAGCTATCTGTAATGGGTCAGACTCACTCTGCTGACTCAACTCAGCGATTCTCAGCTATATAGCTTAAATAAATTATTCTAAGACAAAACTCTTCATTGTCCTCTTTGTTGAAGAAAATTCCACAGCAGCGTCAAGACAAAGGAGGCAAAACCAGACCAAACCAGGCTCAAGAGGTGCAACGGTGTCAAGCCAGGCTTAAGTAATTTAGTTGAATGCACGTCCACAGATTTCATCAACAGACTATGAGACTGATCACAGATTCACTGATGCTATGATAGATAAATTGTGTAAACCATACCTCACACCAAACAAACACATTTTGCATTGGTTAGAATGAAAATGCCCATAGTACTAGTATATGAAGGAGTGAAAGACCTGGTTGGTATAGGTAAAAATGGGACTAGGTTTCGGAGAAGCTTAGATTATTATGGACTCAATGAGGGTGTTTATTTAAATCTTATAGGTCAACAGAGAGAAATTCCAGACAAATTCAAAGCGCAGCATAAGATTACAGTAGGATTTGAGTCTATTTTACCCTGGATTACAATTAACAAAATGTTGACTGGATAAATTATGTTTATTGTAACCAATGGATACTGATAAATTTCACAGTTGAGGGATTTTTGGCTCTAGGAGATGAACTTCATTAGACAAATACGATGGTAAGACAGAACAGACAAGCTTTTGATTGCATTAGTGAGTATGGGAGGAGTCTGCCATATGTTTGTAATATGTACTGTAATGATTAAACAGAGCAATCTAAAAGCAAAACTGAAGAATAATGCAGGCAGGAGCAGCTGGTGGTGGAAAAGTCCAGAGGAAATTTTAGGGGAGTCCCGATTTTGAGGAGGTGGATTCTGGGGACCATGCATAGGTGGATGACCGTAGGTGACAATTGTTGGAAGGACTGACACATGGGCCGCCTGGACCTGTGCACCTCACCACTGTCCTGCTGTCCTCATACATGTCCTGTACCAGGCTAACAAACTCCTCTGATACTCCAGATTTCCTCATACAACCCCACAGCTTCTCCCTCGACACCCTGTCATATGCTTTTTCTAAATCCACATTGAAGTTTTTTCTGACCGTCTCTGTATTTCCCCATCAGCATCGTCAAAGCAAAAATGGCATCTGTGGTGCTCTTTCTTGACATAAAACCATACTGCTGATCACAAATAGTCACCTCTTGTCTAAGTCTAGATTCCAAAACTATTTCCCAGATCTTCATAGTGTGACTCAACTTTATTCCCCTATAGCTGATCTTAAAAACTGGCACTAGTACACTCAGAAATGCAATTAAATAATAAAGTCAAAAATCTAGTTGCCATCTCTCCTAGACATTTCCATACCTCCAATGGTATGTCATCAGGTCAAACTGCCTTCCCCTTCTTCACCCTTTCCAAAGCTTTCCAGACTTCATCCTCACTAATCTTTTCCACTTCCTGGTCCACAGTTACTATGACCTCTACTCTTTTTTCCCTTTAATTCTCATCATTCATCTACTCCTCAAAGTATTCCTTCCTTCTTCCCATCACACTCTACTCACTTGTTAGAACATTACCATTTCTGTCTTCAACAAGTCTAACCTGTTGCACGCCCTTTCTAGCGTGATCCCTCTGTCTTGCCAGTCGATGCAAGTCCTTCTCTCCTTCCTTAGAATCCAGCCTCTTGTACAACTCAGCATATGCTTTCTGTTTTGCCTTTGCTTCCTCCCTCTGTGCACCTATGTTGCATCTCCCTATATTCCTGTCTACTCTCTTCAGTCCTCTCACTGTCCTATTTCTATTATTTCTAGGTACTTGGTGTGTCTAGATGACACACCAAGTACCTTCTTACCTGTCTCTCTAATCACTGTGGCTGTAGTAGCCCAGTCATCTGGACTACTACATCATTTGCAAGCTGCAAGCTCTGCTACAAGACTATTTCCTCATCCGACGCAAACACAACAAACCTCTTCTATCACTTAAAGAAGAACCACGAAAAAGAATACACGACAGTCCAAAAGGTGCGAGGTCAAGCATGTTATAAAAGACCCAGGGAAAGTTACGAAAAGAAAAACTCTAGCCAGACACGAAAGCCAAAGAGTCTTTAGCACGATGCTCACCGTATAAGAAAACCTCCCAGTGCCATTAACAAATCACAGTTGCCATCTTGCATTCTATATGTAAAGGCATGACCCCGTGTATACAGTTGAGAAGGACAGCTTCCGAGACCTCGTCAAAGTCCTTGACCCGAGGTACATTATGCCCAGTCGCCAGCACTTCAGTGAAGTCGAGCTGTCTCGCTTATATGACGCATGTCGGACCAAAGTAGAAAAGGAGGTTTGCAGTGTGGTGCATTATGCCTTGACAACGGACCTGTGGACGAGCAGAGTGATGCAGCCCTACATGAACATAACCATTAATTTCATCAGTGAAGACTGGACCCTCTGTACTCGCTGTTTACGGACTGCCTACTTCCCAGATGACCACACAGGAGCTATGTTAGCCCAAGGTACGTTACTCTTGCAATATTTTGTATCATTCTACTATTGCTACACATTTATTCTGTTCATAATTATTTTACTAATGCAAATATATGAGTGTGTGTGTGTGTATGTGTGTGTGAAGGGCTTTTATGCAATGTGGGCTGGCTGGTCTTGAATTGTCCTTTTTAATATACTCTTCTGTCATTTTATTTGCTGTATTAATTCCGAGGGAGACACCCCTAATTAATAAAATATTAATTTATCTAGGTCTAAGAGATACACTGGAGTCATGGGGACTTCAAGAATGCCACCTAGTCTGTGTCACCACTGATAATGCCACTAACAACATCTCTGCAATGGAACTGAATGAGTGGGAACGGCTACCACGCTTCGGCCACCGTCGACAGCTAGTTATTGGTAAGTGTAAAACAATCTAAAAATGGCCTAGTGTGTTATTGCAATGGTAATATTATACTAACATCAAAAATATTAGTGAATTGAAGTTAGTTTAGTTGTCATGTGTTATGTTTGATCAGCCTTCATACAACACATTAGTACTGAATAAGTTATACTTGCTTTCATTTTATAACTACTTATGGCAAAGACTAAATTGTGATACTAGTTGCCCACAGATGTAGTTGTATTATCATAAATCTAATTACAAAATCAATCCATAAATTCTTTAAGTAATACATGATAAAATTAAAACTACTGTCAAAACATGTTATTACATTACATTTTTATTTTATCTAAACAGAGAACGCTCTGAAAGCTCTCAAACCAACATCTACAAAGCAGGCTGTAGAGCGTGCAGTTGGGGCAAGTAAAAAGGTGATGAGTGCCTTCTCCAACTCATGGAAGAGGAAACATGACTTGGCCAAGGCTCAGGCAGTGCTGGGCTTGCCTCCCCGTCAGCTCATCACTGAAAACCCCACAAGATGGGGTTCACGGCAGCAGATGATTGAGAGGTTCCTAGAGCAGGAGAAAGCTCTGTCACAAGTCCTCCTTGCAGACAAGAAGGTGAGACATGGACACTGGACATTACACACTGATTCTTTTCATTGTGGATTCTGATTATGTTTGCAGCCTAGATTCACCTCCTTATGAAAGTAACCTATTTCCTTTACTATCTGACTTAGGTAAGAAATCAGCCAAGCTGTCAAGACACGATGGTGCTGGAGTCCATGAACAAGGCACTGTGTCCATTGTTCGAGTTTATCAATGGTTTGTCAGGAGAGAAGTACATCACTGTATCTTTTCTGAAACCGGTACTGCTACCTCAGCCTCATCTGTTGTCATTTGAGACATATTGCTGCACTAAAATGCAACAGTTGACATTTGTGAAAGTTCAGGTAAACTTTGACATAAAGGTTGAAAAAAAAAAAATCAATGAGATTATTTTTCAAAGAATAACTGAAAACGTACTTAATTGTGGTATATTGTGATATATATTGTTATCATGATATAAAATAGTCCATATCGTGATATATGATTTTTTCCATATCACCCAGCACTACTTCAGACATCACCCTATCTGACACTTTTCACTTCGACTACATTCCTTGCTACTTCTCCTTCAGGATCACTCCTACTCCATTAAAAAGTCAATGAGGTTTAAAAATGTATTTGCAATTGGTGAATATTGACAAACATGAATATTAAAATCCCCAATTATTGTTTGCCATATTTAGACATCATTTCAGCCAAAAAGTCAGCAAAGTCATTTGTAAAGTCCTCAGGAACAGCTGGTATCAGTGGGCTAGTAGGGCTAAGCCCTCCTTGGTGTTTACAATATAAATGTTAAAATATCTAATACTAATAATCACATTTTGCAAAATTTACAACAAAACTGGTGCCAAACAGTGCCAGGAAAATCCCCAAGTCTTTCCAAAGGCCTAACTTTTTACAGCCCCGTTCAGCCCCTTGTCTTGCGTGGTACAGAATGATTGACAGCTGTCTTGTCCCGCCCCTCGGTTTGCTGCTCATTTGGGCTAATTTAGTTCAGCCCAGGGTCAGCCCAAGGCCTCAGGCTTTAGCCAGTGAGGGTGGGCGTACAATAACGTGACTCGAGCACGAGTGTACGTGGGCGTGGTTTATCATGGACTGAGATAAGTCCAATGGCGAGCAAGATAAAGATAAACAAGGTGAATTATTTAATTTCTTACTCGTTTTCCTTAATGTCTTTGGGGGACAAACCGGAAGTGAAGAGGTTGGGAGCAGATAGACCCAAGGATATTCAAAGTTTTCCTGTGACCTGGTTTCAGTGAAAGGACTGGCTAACAGCAAGTGTAGCTAACAGATATGTAACAAGGTGGTTATTAACATTTTTACATCCCAGAAAAGTTGTCAGGATTCATTTAGCACTTTCCAATATTGCATGTCTTGTTTGATTTTACCTTATCAGCGTGATTAGTAATTGTGTTGAGTGAGGTGCAGTGTTATGCAAAGCTGTTTGACTGAAAAATCATCTAAAATGATTATAGCTGAAACTCTTAATGAAGGGAATGAAGTATTGGACAACTGACAGAGGTTCTGTGTAAGCTTGGTTTTTGGTGGTGGTTTGTTTTAATGTTGTCTTTGTGATGAAAAAGAACAATGTCAATTTATATCAGGTTTTCTTTAAGGGAAACAGAGACTGGCTTTTTTAAAACCAATATAACTGTACTTACAGTTCCAGTGTTTCTGTCTTACAAACTGCTAAGTGTGAAATGACAAATATAAAATTAAACCAAAACTCAACAATAAAAATAAACTCCACCAGCAGAGAATGTGCACTTCCATAAAAATAAAAGTAAAAATTCACAGTTGTTTTTAGTCTTTTACTGAGCGATTTGGCACATACAAAATAAATAAATGACTGAATATTGTCCCAAAAAATATATACTTCTCCTACTGGGTGACTGGAGTTTAAATTGATTGGATAAGAAAAGCATGGGCAGGACCTTGCAAATTTTAAGAAAACGCCGTCTAATATGGCGTAATAAATGTCAGAAGTAGCAAAAAATTATGGCGTTTATTTTGGTCACTGAACGCCACTTTTTTTTTTAACGCCGTCACGGGTAATGACTGACATCACGCGTAAAAAGCGGCATTCAATGACCAAAATAAAATGTTGTAATTTTTGGCGTTCAGAAGGTGGCCAAACAACAGCCTGAAAAGCAGCGTTTTGAATAGATTTCCGCCGCATTTTATGGTGTTCTGAGCCAAAACCCAGCTGCCTTTGCATGACTTTTTAACCGGACGCGTGGTAAAAGTGGCAATATATCGTCCACATGGCTTGCCCTATCAGCAGGGTGCGTAGGTTGTCAACAACATTACCAGTGGGGCTAAAGACGCGTTCCGAAAGTGTGCTTGTTGCTGGTATGCACAGATATTTTCGTGCCATTTCAGATGACAAAAAAAGTTCAGACGATGGGCTATATATTCGTACAGGTTGTCACCTGCACGAATATATAGCCCATCGTCATTTGTTAGACTGACGACTATCGGTTGAAAAAATTTTACATATCGCCCAACCTTAAGCCTCCCTGGTATGGTCTATTCGGGGGTTCTGGAGAGGAGGGTCCATCGGATAGTCGAACCTCAGAGTCAGGAAGAGCAGTGTGGTTTTCATCCTGGTCGTGGAACACTGGACCAGCTCTATAGCCTCAGCAGGGTCTTAGAGGGAGTTTGCCCAACCAGTCTACATGTGTTTTATGGACTTGGAAAAGGCATTCGACTGTGTCCTTCAGGGAATCCTGTGGGGGTACTCAGTAAGTATGGGGTACCAGGCCTTTTGATACGGGCTGTTGGGTCCCTATATGACCGATGTTAGAGCTTGGTCCGCTTTGCCGGCAGTGAGTCGGGCTCATTTCTGGTGAGAGTTGGACTCCACCAAGGTTGCCCTTTGTCACCGATTCCGTTCATAACGTTTATGGACAGAATCCGTTTTGGTGACATTAGGATCGTGTCTCTGCTTTTTGCAGATGATGTGGTTCTATTGGCTTCATCAGGCCGTTATCTACAGCTCTCGCAGCAGAGTGTGAAGCAGCTGGGATGAGGATCAGTGCCTCCAAATCCGAGGCCATGGTCTTGAGCCAGAAAAGGGTAGAGTGCCTTCTCCGGGTCAGGGAAGATGTCCTGCCCCAAGTGGAGGAGTTTAAGTATCTCAGGGTCTTATTACTGAATGAAGAAAAAATGGAGCGGGAGATCGACAGGCGGATTAGTGCTGCATCTGCAGTGATTCAGGCACTGTACCGGTCTGTCGTGGTGAAAAGAGAGCTGAGTCAAAAGGTGAGGCTCTCGATTTACTGGTTGATCTACGCTCCTACCCTCATCTATGGTCACAAACTTTGGGTAGTGACAGAAAGAATGAGATCGTGGATACAAATAGCTAAAAACTGGTTTTCTCCGCAGGGTGTCTGGACTCTCCCTTAAGAGATGGGGTGAGAAGCTCGGTCATCCGGGAGGGACTCAGAGAAGCTGCTTCTCCACATCGAGAGGAGCCAGTTGAGGTGGCTCGGGCATCTGGTTAGGATGCCTCCTGGACGCCTTCTTGGTGAGGTGTTCTGGGCACATCCCACCGGGAGGAGGCACCGGGGAAGACCCAGGACACGCTGGAGGGATTACGTTTCTCAGCTGGCCTGGAAACACCCTGGGATTCCCTAGGAGGAGCTGGCCCAAGTGGCTGGGGAGAGGGAAGTCTGGGTCTCCCTGCTTAGGCTGCTGCCCTCGCGACCCGCAGATTCAGCAAATTCACGCTTTTGTCCAGTCAGTGGTAGTGTTAAAGCAACAGTGCTTGCTTGCTCAAAGATCGACAAAAGATCGACAAAAGTGATCAAAAACAAATTTGGGGAGGAAGAAAATCACGATTTATTTTGAAAAAAAAAAAAAAATACTGTTGCGCCATGTTGGATTTGACAACCGGAATAAAAACAGCGACAGATCCAGAAGGCAGAAGTGACTGTGCACCAGGTGCCCAAGGTGTCAGTAATCATAAGAAATCGGGAATCTAAAAGTTGAGAAGTAACCTTAACCTGTCTCCTTGTCGTGGTCCTGTTAAGGCAAAACCAGCCTCCAAGTTGCTCAAAGACGAAGTGACAGCTGGCACCTCCACAGCTTACAATCCAATCCTATAACTCTGTGTGATGAGAAAGATGAAAGCGATTTTGGGTCTGGCTGCTTCATTTTATCTGATGCAAATTCATAACATCCATTTCCAATCGGATGTTTCATTAAAACTAACCTGACAACCTTGCAGAATTAAAAAGATCTTTTGACCAAATTCCAAAGTAAATAAACTATTTATCAAAATAGTTTAAAGTATTCAAAATTTTTGCACGGATAAAAAAAACGAAAATATCAATTCTAAAATCAAACCAAACATTCTTTTCAAATAATTATTTTGGTTTGGATAAATTAATAATCAAAATGTCCTCTTAGATTATTAAAGTACTACTTACTGCTGTGTTTTATCTTAATAAATCCTCAATAATTACTTTACAGTAATTCCTCATAGAAGTATTCCCTAAACTGTTAATGTTAGTCCTATATTTGTTGTGTCATTTTAATTGTTGATTCCATTTTCTTGATTTAGTTTTATTTTTGTAATAAAACTTTAAAGACAAAATTCAACTGCATTTCATCCTTCAGTTGTTGATATCTGATAAATGAAAAGCTTAATCTCAGGATTGAACTGCCCATTTGCTACATCAGTAGCTCCTCCCTCCAATTTTCTTGTCCTGCACAGGAGACCACAAATCTAAGGATATAGAATAAGGAATCAAACTTGAAAAGAAGGGAAGGCCCTGGAGAGTGAAGAGTCTGAAAGACGAAGGAAGAACACTTTCTCTTGCGTACCAAAACAGTAGATCATGTAAGTTGCAAGTTGTTTCATTCACATGATTGTGTGACAAAAATTGTGTCATTTTGTTCTTGTAGCAGCTTTGTCCGCTGTATTTCAACAACACAAGGCCCTGACCAAACTTTTTCTCGTAGGGGTTTGCACCAAGTATTGTGTGATCAATCAGAAATTGTTGTGGGCGTGTTTATGCAGAAAAGCCCAGAGCTTTATTGAAGTCATTTTGCTTCTACTGTTCCACTGAAAAGCAGGTGGCTGAGGCTGTTAGAAAATACAGCCACTAATAGAGAGCTGGAGAATGAAGAATGCTGCTACTGTCCAGTTGTTTACTAGTGAAAATGGAAGAAACTTTTTTTGAATACAAAGAAAACATTAATAGAGTATTTGATATACAACCATACCAGTATGACCCTGAACCGACAGCTGGATCTCTGTAATCAGATGAAAACTCTTCAGATTCGAATTCTGATGATCACAAGGATTGTCATGGCAGACAAAACAAATGCATAACAACTGAGTTGGGAACGTGGAATGGTGAGAACCGATTACTCTCAGATTATTGTGATAACATCATTACACGACACTGCAAATCAACATAAAGACGGCAGAAGAGAGCTAGCATTGCTATCTAGAAGCTAACCCAATGTCAATTTGTAAAAAAAAAAAAAAAAAGTGAGCACGTTTGAGAGTAGCGTTTATGAACTCTCACACCAGAGTGAACTAATCAACAGCAATTTCAGACTATGACATTTGTTTAATCACTCATGGACTGTCAATATTTTTTTCATCAATAACAAACTGCTCTGAATCACAAACTGATCTCAGGCTGTCAGGCCTGTATCTGCAGTTCATACCTTTGATGGCAGAGCGCATTCACAACGTCACATTTAAAGTGAAACTTCCAGTTTCTCCTCTCCTTCTCTGTGTCCTCCTCTTTATTTGTCTTTCTTTTAAAATTAAAAATAGTTGGGACTGCCCCTGGCAAAAGGTCCTGTTTTTTTGTCATGAAGTCAGTCCACCACATTAACGAGGGTCTGAACTCGGTGACTCGGTTTGGAAATGGTCCAAACTAGTGCTGGGCGATATAACGATGCATATCGTGGGGACGATAGAAAAGTGTCTATCATGATATATTTTCTTCTATCGTTTCTATCATCTCTATCGTTTCTGTCGTTTCTATCATAATTGTATCAATGATTCATGTAATTATTTCATAACGTAGGCTACGACGAATGTATTATTTATGTATTATAACTATTTTGCGAAGAACCTCCGTTTTGCGACATGACGCTGCTTTACGTGTGGGTTTGCGACATGACGCTGCTTTACGTGTGGGTTTGCGACATGACGCTGCTTTACGTGTGGGTTTGCGACATGCTTTACGGCAGCGGCTTTCTGTGTGGCTTGGCGGCACACCGTATTCTGTGACCCACCATATACAGTGGGGAGAACAAGTATTTGATACACTGTTGATTTTTCAGGTTTTCCCACTTGCAAAGCCTGTAGATGACTGTAATTTTTATCATAGGTACTCTTCAACTGTGAGTGATGGAATCTAAAACAAAAATCCAGAAAAATACAATGTATGATTTTTAAATAATTAATTTCCATTTTATTGTGTGAAATAAGTATTTGATACACCAGAAAAATGNAACTTAATATTTGGTACAGAAACCTTTGTTTGCAATTACAGAGATCAGACGTTTCCTGTAGTTCTTGACCAGGTTTGCACACNCTGCAGCAGGGATTTTGGCCCACNACCTCCATACAGATCTCCTCCAGAGCCTTCAGGTTTCGGGGCTGTCGCTGGGCCACACGGACTTTAAGCTCCCTCCAAAGATTTTCTATTGGATTCAGGTCTGGAGACTGGCTAGGCCACTCCAGGACCTTAACATGTTTCCTACGGAGCCACTCTTAAGTTGCCCTGGCTGTGTGTTTTGGGTCATTATCATGCTGGAAGACCCAGGCACGACCCATCTTCAGTGCTCTTACTGAGGGAAGGAGGTTGTTGGCCAAAATCTCACGATACATGGCCCCATCCATCCTTCCCACAATATGGTGCAGTCGTCCTGTCCCCTTTGCAGAAAAGCATCCCCAAAGAATGATGTTTCCACCACCATGCTTCACGGTTGGGATGGTGTTCTTGGGGTTGTACTCATCATTCTTCTTCCTCCAAACATGACGAGTGGAGTTTAAACCAAAAAGTTCTATTTTTGTCTCATCAGACCACATGACCTTCTCCCATTCCTCCTCTGGATCATTCAGATGGTCATTTGCAAACATCAGACGGGCTTTGACGTGCGTTGGCTTGAGGAAGGGCACCTTGCGTGCACTGCAGGATTTTAATCCTTGACGGCGTAGAGTGTTACTGATTGTTTTCTTTGAGACTGTGGTCCCAGCTCTATTCAGGTCATTGACCAGGTCCTGCCGTGTAGTTCTGGGCTCATTCCTCACCTTCCTCAAGATCAATGATGCTCCACGAGGTGAGATCTTGCATGGCGCCCCAGACCGAGGGAGATTTTCCGTTATTTTGTATTTCTTCCATTTTCTAATAATTGCACCAACTGTTGTTGCCTTCTCACCAAGCTGCTTGCCTATTGTCCTGTAGCCCATCCCAGCCTTGTGCAGGTCTACAATTTTATCCCTGATGTCCTTACACAGCTCTCTGGTCTTGGGCATTGTGGAGATGCTGGAGTCTGAT
>NC_051437.1:3768416-3771153 GCF_001649575.2 Kryptolebias marmoratus | reverse complement strand
TGAGAGCCAAAATTCTTACTGGTTGATAGATGATCAAATACTTATTTCACACAATAAAATGGAAATTAATTATTTAAAAATCATACATTGTATTTTTCTGGATTTTTGTTTTAGATTCCATCACTCACAGTTGAAGAGTACCTATGATAAAAAATACAGTCATCTACAAGCTTTGCAAGTGGGAAAACCTGAAAAATCAACAGTGTATCAAATCTCCCCACTGTATCGTGTCGGCATTTAAGTCATAAGTGCTGAAAGATGGAGAGGCATAAAATATCAAAACCGGGGTCGCAACAAGTAGAGACAGCTAGCAGACAGCCCAAGAAGAAAGACTTTAACCAAAACGAGGGGGACGTCTGTGATTTGGTTCAAGAAGTCCGACACGGAGTAGAAAAAGCTAATATGCTAACTCTGCTAATGCCAACTCAGCTATTAGACTGTTTTCTCATGTGACGCCAACACAACAAACCTCTTCTATCACTTAAAGAAGAACCACGAAAAAGAATATTTAACAATCCTAAAAGTGCAAGGTCAAGCAAGTTGTAAAAGAGCCGGGGAAAGTTGCGAAAAGTGAAACTATAGCCGGCTGAAGATAATGGAGTCTGTTGGTCAAAACTGCATTATCAAGTCTGCTTTGGTCCAAAATGTGCTCATCAACCCAAGAATAAAAGCAAAATACCTGGGGTCTCATTTATGAAACTGGCGTACACACAAAACGGGGCCTGAAACTTGCGTACGTCACTTTCCACGCAAAGTTTGTGATCTATAAAACACCAACTTAACGGGAAAATGTGCGGTCTAGCACGCCAACTCTTAACCATGCGTACCATATGCACTTGTTTTGGAGACTGGCGACACAGATGGTGAAGTGGGGAATTGAAGCCAAACTTTATAAACACACACTTTCCTAAAGCTAGTTGATAAGAAAGTTGTAATAAGAAAGTTCGGATTTTAATTCCATAAACAAACTACAACACACCAGTTTTAGGAGCAGAGCAACTGGACACTTTGCAGAAGAAGGCTGAATGGCTGTCAATAAATTCCTTGATGTCCTGCATCATGAGCTTTGTAGTTTTGTCAAACCATAATAAAACCTAAAATTCTCAGACAGAACTACAACACACGGAATAAACAAATGTCAGGCATTTCTCAAAAAAACAAAAACAAAACAGAAGAAGCAATGAATTAATGAATGTCCAAATTTGGGACATCTCTAAATGTAATTTAAGACCTGGTATGTAAAATCTAAATGTAAAATCAAGAGTTACCAAGACTCTTTATGACACTGTGGAAACCCTGTATCTACAACAGGAAAGATATTAACTGCTCATAACATTTCCACAGAATGGCACTTCAAAATGGCCAACATATACCTATAACATTGTGTGAGAAACTCTGCAGGCATGTGTGAGCAGCCCTACCTTGGCTAGTTCAGTGCAGAGCTCTTCAGCTTCTTCCTCCGTCAGGCCTGGGGGAAGGGGGTGAGCAGAGTTCCCCACCGCTCCATCCACTGGCATGTCAGACAGGCTGTCAGAACGGTTCACAATAATACCTTTGTTAGGAGAGTTCAGGTTGATATCTGCAGTGGTGCAGGAGTGAAGAAAGAAAGGAGGGGGGATGGCAACAAGACAAAAAGCACAATGTTATTGTTGGACTAAAACATTCAATGAAAACATCATCATACAGTTACTTTAAAGCCAAGTAGGGTTTATTGAAAGTATCTGGGAAAAAAAAAAAAAAAACTGTTCAAACAACAATTCAACAGAGTTTCTGTTCTATAGTTGAATATGTTTGCCTTGCATTCAGGAAGTTCTTTCAATTCAAAACTGAAGAGAGTGGAACTGGAGGCTTTTAACTGCATGAAATGCTCCCTTAAGGCCCCCCACATACTCGGGCATACTTCACTCCATGTTGAGTCTGTGCGTACTCGAGACGGACTCAACACGGACGTCCGCCGAACATGTCTGCGCAAAGATAAATTTTTATGACAGCATACACGTACTCCGTGTCGCATAATAAATTGCCCGGTGAGAAATGGTATTTGTAAATGTGACTTAAATTAGGATTCAAATTACGTGCAATCAATTAGTATTTATGTTAATTGTATTTTTGTTTAAAAAAGTATTTCAAAATTGCCTTTTTGTAAAACTGTAGTTTTACAGTATATCACATAATAAATAGCCATATTTTCAACTTTCCTGTCAACTTTAATCCTTTTTTTTTTTGCTAAATCACAATCAGCCAGTGAACGGCCACCTACCACCGGGCTTAGCTTTTTTTGTGGGGAAAACCCTGCTTATGTTGCCGTAGTATCTGAGAAACTCCGAAGGATTTTCGTCAAACACAACATCCTGGTACATTTTGTTGGATATGTCCTAAAATAAAAGGTAAATACTAAAAGGATATAGAGGAAAACCAGTTGTTCAACCTCTTTTATTAGCCATATAAAGCCCTTGCCATATTGTGAATAGTTTATTATTACTGCATGCACTACACCCAATGAAACACTTGCTTGAAACAGTTAAAGCCATTTCCGGCTACATATAAAACACTACTGACATTATATGAAGGAAGTATTCCAGCCCTCTGGAATGGGCAGATAGCAGACACATCCATACAGAACTGAGCTAAAGTGAAATAAGTAAAAAAAAAAGAAAAAAAGAATGCAATAGGTACTGCCATTGGAGTTAACCCTAAACATATACACAGATATATATATATATATATATATATATAT
>NC_051437.1:3766506-3768316 GCF_001649575.2 Kryptolebias marmoratus | reverse complement strand
AAAAAAGGGGGCTATGGGGGGGAAAGAAGGGGGTAGGGGAAGGAGAGAGGCACCTGTGCTACTCCGAGACAATAGTCGAAGATTTCTCATATATAGTTAGGAAGGGGCTCCAAACTTTATAGAATCTATTTTCAGAGCCTCGGACAGTAAATGTTATCTTCTCTAAGTCCATACATAGCATAATATCCCTTATCCAGTGAGAATGGGGGGTCGGGGGGGTCGGGTCGGGTTGGGTCCTTCCACCTTACTAAGATGGCCCTCCTGTCAATTAATGATGAAAATGAAAGCACTCTTTGTTTGACACGTAGCAAGTCCAGCCCCGGGGCAATTCCAAAGATGGCGGAGAAGGGGTTTGGTCTAATTTCACACTGCAAAATCTCAGATATAGTATGAAAAACTGATTTCCAGAAATTAGGTAGGGAAGGGCAAGACCAGAACATATGGATTAGCGTAGCAGGTGCACTCTTACATCTGTCACATGTTGGGTCCACATTTGGGTAAATGCGTGCCAGTATAGCTTTAGAGAAATGTACCCGGTGGACAACTTTAAATTGCAAAAGTATGTGACGAGCACACATTGAGGATGAATTAACCTGATCTACAGTAGAATCCCACGTCTCGTCAGAGATGGGGGATTGAAGATCTTGTTCCCAAATGGTCTTAATGGCAGTCAGAGATGGACAATTTAATTTGAAGATGAGATTATAAAGTTTAGATAGCACACCTTTAAGAAGTAGAATTGACTGACAAAAACGCATCAAGAGGATTATCTGGAGGCTTACGAGGGAATTGCGATATCATACTTTGCCCATAATGCCTGACTTGTAATAAAAATTAGAAAAAAATTGAGGATGCAATTCCAAATGTTTTTGTTAGCTCAGAGAAGCTGAGAAAGTATCCACCCGAATATAAATCCGCAAAACACTTCGCCCCTTTTACATGCCAGATTAGAAATCCAGCTGATGGAGCAAACAGATGATTACCTGCAATAGGGCTTAAAAGTAAAAAAGGCCTGGAGACCAAGTGCTCCTCTAAACTGGGACCAGATTTTAAGACACTGTCTAACCACCGGACCTCATAAGAGAGCTGAGCAAGTCAGAGGAAGGGGCGAACCTAAAAGTGCAGGCAAGGAAGTTCCGGTTCCTCCAGCATGAGCCTCCAAAGACACCCAGACTGGAGGTAATGGCTCCAGATGAAAATGCCGCCAGTAAAGCAGTCCTCGGATGTTATCTGCCCAGTATTAGTTTTGAAAATTGGGCAAGGCCATTCCACCCAACTCTCTGGGCCTTTGAAGAAAGGTTTTTCTTAGTTACCTTTCCAAATAAAAGAAAGTATTAATGAGTCCAGAGCTATAAAGAATGATTTAGGAATCATAACAGGGAGGCATTCTCCATTGGTGATGTCAGTATCTATCCCTGACAAAGTAGAGGGAAAATACAGGTGGAGGCTCAACCTTACCCTTTTAAAACAACCTGAATTCTGTACGTTCATTAGGGAACAAATAAATCTTTTTATTTTAACAAATAAACCGTCCGCTCCAAGCATCTTTATTTTTTGGGACACATTAAAAGCATTTTTGAGGGGCCAAATTATATCATACACTAAAGGAATAAAGAAGAAATATAACTTAGAGCTTAATACTTTGGAAAGACAAATTTCTGACCTTGAGAAAATATACCAAATTTCCCCAACTAAGGATATGTACAGAGATTTGGTGAACTTGAAACTAAAATACAACAATATGAATACCTATCAAGCAGAGAGAGCAATAATTAGGTCCAAGCAACAATTTTATGAATTTGGAGAAAAA
>NC_051437.1:3747574-3763368 GCF_001649575.2 Kryptolebias marmoratus | reverse complement strand
AAAACGGAGGTTCTTCACAAAATAGTTATTTTTTCTTATTATTTATCACTTATATAAACTGAATGTATGCAAAGTGACAACACTAATACATTTGTCGTAGCCTACGTTATGAAATATTTACATGAATCATTGATACAATTATGATAGAAACGACAGAAACGATAAAAGAAAATATATCACGATAGACACTTTTCTATCGTCCCCACGATATGTATCGTTAGATCGCCCAGCACTAGTCACCAGTTTATTACCAAGTTTACACAAGGAGAATGTCAGATATGGCAGTGTGTGTGTGTGTGTGGGGGGGGGGGTAAAATGAAAGAATGAAAAAAAAAAAAGGAAAAAAAAAATAACAATAAAGCAAAAAAAAGAGAAAACATGAAAAGGATCTGCTGTCTCAAAACAAAAAACTGAAATAGGTTGCAAAAAACAGCAACCACCAGAACACCACTACTCCAACGTGTCATTCAATAGCACTAAACCCCTAAATAGCTTGGAGGGCGGATTCAAACAGTCAGTCTAGCATATATAATAAACAATGCAATGAACCAGCTACTAATTAGCAGATATTAAGCAGCGGCATCAGGCGCTGGTCCTCCTTTAAGGACTGGACAAAGTCAGTAGCCTCAGCGACTGAAGACAACCACTGCTTCTCACCATTCTGGAGCGTGAGTCGCAGTTTCGCCAGGAAAAGAAGAGATGGCCGGAGTCCCTTATTGTAAAGTTGAGCCATGACGTCTCAGTATTCAGTCCGTTTCTTCAGCACGTCAGCACTGTAATCTTCATACAGACAAAGCCTGTGACCCTGGTACTCCACAATCCCACATCTCTGCGCCTCTCTTATCACTAAATACTTAACCTGGAATCGGTGGAAGTGGATAATGACGGGGCGCGGACGTCCACCTGGTCCCGGCTTCGACATGGGAACGTGCTGCGCTCTATCCAGCTCCGGCAGAGAAGACAGGACCCGGTCTCCAAATACCTCCAGAAGGAGCTGCGGAAGAATGCAGTAGGCTGTGGACCCTCTACGGACTCCGGTATGCCCACAATTCGTATGTTTTGGCGCCTGCTTCTTCCCTCCAGGTCAGATAGCTTCAGCTTCAGCAGCCTGAACTTGCGTAGCTCTGAACTTGCCGCTTTGAGCTGCTCCAAACGTTGGCAAACCTCATTAGCGTTGGACTCGAGATCGGCAATGCGCTGACCATGCCCTGAGACAGCCGATTGAATTATGTCCAACTTGTTGTCTAGGGTCGCAAGTGACAACTTGAAGTCAGCTGCAAGACTTTCTCGAAACTTCTCAAGCAAATCCGAGATCTGTGCTGCGCTCAGTGCTCCACTAGCCCCGTTAAATGCGTTAGCTCCCGCGGAGGAAGTTTCGGTTGTCTGATCTTTTCTGCTGCCTTTGGTGGATTTCGACATAGTTTACCAAGTCTTAGTGCCTCCCCAAGTTCAAGTTTGTTCATTAAAGGCAGTTATATGTTGTGAGAAGGGGTATTAAAAATTTAAATACAAAATATTAGTCAGAGCTCTCTACTTGCTGCCTACTCCCTCGTCGTCTTCGTTGTTTTCTTTGCTCTTTATCCTTGAGTGAACAGGAGCTAAGCTTGCGTCACCCACAAAAGCAGGGCCAGCCGGCTGGCCCTACTTCAAAGCAGGGACCAAAAAAGCAGGGACCGACCTCAAAAAAATGCCGGTGGAAATGCGCGCAAAGCAAGCCAAGTAGAGTGGAGCCGGGACCTTTAGAGCCGGTGGAAAAGGGGCATAAGACAGAGGCTGGTCCACTTTAAGGACAAAACACCCAAACACAAACTGAGCATTGTGGTGTCTGCAGTTCAGTGCAGCAAGGAATGTCCAGTACTCTATATTGGAGAGACCAAACAACCTCTCCACAGACATGGCTCAACACAGGAGAGCCACCTCTTCAGGACAAGACTCAGTTTTTCTCCTGCACCTCAAGGATAAGGGACTTTCTTTTGAGGACGAAAATGTTCATATTTTTGACATAGTAGACAGATGATTTAAAAAGGGGTGAAGGAAGGCATCTATGTCAAAAGAGAGAAACCAACATTAGGAGGAGGTCTCAGATTTCAGCTTTCAAAAACATATAATGGAGCTTTAGGCCTGATACCCAGTCAGTTTCACTCCAATCAGCACCTGCACTCATGTGACCAGAGGGGCCCATCATTGAGTCAGACAACCAATGATCCTAACGAGCTTTTAATGTTAGGAGAGTCAGGGCAATCTGCATGTGAATCCAGCTTACAAGTCCACACTCTCTGTTTTTTGAATTGAGAAAGCTCCTCGGATGAGAAGCAAAATGTCTTCAACAACAGAATAGAAGTCCAGTTGTTTTTGAATGAAGGGATAAATTTTTTTTAATGAAGGGATAAATTTTTTATAACTTGTTTTTGTGAAACGGGGAAACAGGGAATGCTGTGTGTTTGTGAAACGGGGAACGACAACACTTATATTTTTCTGTGTGAACACTTATATTTTTCTGTGTGAACACTTATATTTTTCTGTGGGAACACTTATATTTTTCTGTGGGAACACATTTTTCTGTGTGAATCTTATGTTGTTCTGTGTGCGGACACTTGGGAGTCTGAGAAAGTGGATGCCGGTTTTGGAAAACATGTTTTTCAAAACCAAACGCCTAACTCATAGCAGGAACACCTGCGCGGAGGGACTGGCCCTCCCTCTTCGCACGCGGTCTTTGTTTACTCACCTCTATAATACGGGGAAGCACCGACCCCCGGACAGAGTCTGCTGCGGGTTGTGCGTGAACGCCCAGCTACGTTGATGCTGCTCTGCCCGGACTGTCGGCTCTCCAGTCCAGTGTCAAGGTAAGAGGCGCTTATGTTTTATTAAGTTAGCATCACAGAGTTGTGAAGCATTGAAATGCTGCTTGTTTTACTGTGTTCTGTGGCGGAATAAAGTTACACAATTATTCTAGCAGAAGTAGTGTGAGTGTGATAATTTTTGTGCCGACTTCTTCCGATCCTGTCTAAATATTTCACAAAACATTGCATAACACCATAAAGTTGTTTGCTAACCACCAAAAAACACCAAAATAATTTGATGTGGAAGGATTTCAAACCTGGCTACAAATTCTGCTTTGCAAAGTTGTCAAGAAGAGGGGAAAAAAAAAAATCTAACACTTTCAACACAAGCAAACGTCTAAAAAAACCAACATGACACAGAGTTTTCTAACTGCAGCAGGAAACAGCTACAACCCATCACTGAGCAGAAAAGGATCCTGGGAAGATAAAGATCTGAGCACAAACTTTTCAACAATCTTACCACATACCAGTGGGAGCTTTTGGAAAAGAATGCCCCTGTCCTTCTTAATTTGAGGCGTTAGCAAAAAACAAACTTTGAAAAAAAAAACACTTTCAAAGTAATTGTAAGAATTAGTACTCATATTGGTAATGGGTATCAGCAACTACTCAAATGTAAGTACTTGTACTTGATTTGAAATAATGTGGTATTAGTGCATCCCTAGCAACAGCTGTAATTTTATCATGTCTCAGAAGTAGCGCAAAAGCCCTGGTTCTCAGTGACTGCATGCTGATGCAAAACTTTCACAATAAATATTACAATGGAATATGTAATTCACTTAGTGTTTTCCAAATTAGGTGGAACCTTTGACACTGCTCACTGGATGGTCATCTAGTTGGTAGCGGCAGCTATTTGGATGTTTTTAATTTCGTCCTCCAGGTGGAAACATGAAATAAGGCTTCTTTCAGTTCAATTTTACACAACTTGCATAACGTGTGGTTTTGGTCAAGGCCTTGTTCCACTTCGACTTCATAAAAGCTAAAGCACTTCCAAGCACTGGCTTTCTGCAGAAGGTGCTTGTTATGTCTCTTTTATGTGCATGCCACAGACCGTCCAGACGTTGCACTTCTGTACTTCTGAGTTTTGCCTTTCACATTCCTCAACATTACATAAACAAGTACAAAATCAACTTTGACATTTCAAAATTGATTGAGAATCTTCCACATCTGAAACGTAATGCAACTAACAGATTTTTCCCCAACCCTACACTCTTACTGTGCACAAGCAGTGTTGTCTGATCTAAAGGTCCAATTTCTCTAAAAAATCTTGTTCAATCTTTCATGTTAGGACAGACTTCAAGATGACAAAGTGATCTATTTCATCAGTTAAGTATCAGTTGGGAAGCTAGATATGGAGTCTGCTCAGACTGCTGTGGTGTGAACAGGAGACGTCAAAAAATTATGATCAATATTACTGAACTTTTATGCCTGTATTTGCACCTTCAATAATATGTGATTTTGTTTACAACCAGAAGTATGCAGCAAATCTCAATCTGGATTTGGTGCATGCTGCATATCCCAATCTGAATATCTTGATCAATAGTAAACATAGATCTATAAACTAAGTGGAAACTCAGCGTAAGATGTCATTTTAGAGATTACGCCCCAAATTTGTGCATTACAAAACCTTAAGTACAGCATTTACATTCAAAACACTGCTTCAATACCAGAAGTATAACCTCACAACAGCAGCCACAAGAATTCAATAAATGGCAACTATCTTTCTATGGACTGTTATACATCATTTACATCAACTTTACTTCAAGCATTTAAAAAATATGACAAAGGAAATATTCACATATTTGCTAGTCTAAGGCTCCTTCAGTAGCATCACTGTATTAAGCAGAAGAGAACAAATAATTAGTAGTCTTTAGGGTGAGGGCAAGATCAGTCAGGGTGAATAACTGTGCAAAGGTTCTGATTAAGTTTCCTTTTTTAAAAAAATCACCAACATGAGACAGAAGGAGCAGCTGTGCAATTTACAGATAAAGGATATTTATTTATAACCAAACCAGTGCTACGTTTAGTCAGCAAATCTGAGTGTTTCATGTTAAAAAGAAAGCTAAATGCTTGACTGAAGAGGAAAACAGCAGAGGATCGTAGGAAAACACCCTAAACACTACATCTGTGTTTCCTGAAATCCAACTATACACTGTTCACATGTTACCTTAAGAAATCTCAGACGTCAGATGATGCTCCCTCTGTCTCCACCAGCTGTCCATTACCCTGTCCCGGAGCAGAGGGCCTGTCCTCTAATCACGCCTCAACAATAAAATTATCTCAACAAGTCCAACATTCAAACAACGAAAACTACATTTTTTCACGTTTGGGTCTATTTTTTGTTAGGCTCATAGATTAAAACTGACTGTTCTCAACTTGTTTAGTCGGTAAACTAAAGCAAAGTGAAGCTCACACAGAAGCTAACAATTACCTTGACTGGCAGGGTCCATGATGGCGTCAGTTGGACAAACAGAGACGCGTCCTGTTTACGGCTTTAGTTGGACTTCTGTGAATCCGACTAATAATCGGAACACTGCGTTCGGTTCGGTATGTAAAAACACAAAAATAGAACAGCTGTGCACCGATTTTCACGTAGGAAAAGTCGTCGATGAAAACTGTCTCTTACAACTCAAAACAACCCACAGCCAGCTCAGCTTACACTGCCGTACGTGACGTCATCGACAGGCGCTGTACTCAATGACTTATATGGAGAGACATGACATCACGTGACTTTGGATGAGCTAAAAACGCTGCCATCTTACGATAGTAATACAGCTCCGCTTTTGCGCTTATCTATACAGGAATGCCTTCTTTTTATGCTGCATTTTTCTGCACAAATCTTCACGGAAAATGTCCGGACGGCGTTACATTTCATCGGTAAGTGTTTTTCTTTTAATAACACGGCTGCTTAACAAGGAGATTAGTGCCTGAGTCTAACTTTACTGCAGAAGACGAGCATCAATACTGGACGTTATTAGCGCTAGTTTTAACGTAAAACTTTCTGTTATGCTTCTGTGAAGTCAAGGTCTCGCGTTTAAACATAAACATGTGTGGTATTAACTGAAAAGTTAGAATCAGGGAAGTGACTGCCTTGCTACTGCAGAGTTCATGAAGGTAAAATGCCTTTGTAATTAACCGTGCTTAAGATAATTTTATTATGTACCAAAATTGCAGACTTACATTTGTATAATTGTGTAATCAATGCATTTGCACACTGTCATATCATAAACATTTTCTGTTTATGCTTTCAGGAGGTAGACGCCCTGTTTGACATCTTTAACTCACATAATCTGCACTGCAGTGGCTTCAAACATCCTGTATATCAAAGCAACTGGCCTGAAGTTGCTGAAAAAGATAAATGGTAAGAACTTTTTTTGTTTACACTTTATATCCACCTAATATCAAAAAGTTCTGAAGCTTAGTGGATATATAAACTAAATGACACTTACATGAAATTGAGAGCATATATAAAGTTCTTTCCTGTTATTTAAATAACATTGCAGGTTTTTAACTTGTAAAATCCTGCAATCTTGATGTTTATGTATTAATATGTTTCATCAATGCAAGCATGCTGTCATTGTGCAGGTGGATTTAACAACAACCCCAGTTGTCTACAGTTCATGGCTATCTTCCATAAGCTGATTGTGCACAGTAGAGTGTCACCCAGAGCAAGCAGAAATGTGGCCATCATGGACGGTACACAATGCCTCAAGTTGTCTGAAGTGGGGCATCGTGAGGCGGCAGAGTCGCCGTTTTACGACAACAACTTGGACCACACATACTGCACGTGGATATCAATAAAACATGTTACGTTTGTGTCAACTGCGTAACTGCTTTCTGACAATGTATTATGATCAGGCAATTTTTAATTTGGTGTTTACATTTGTTGTTCTTAAAATACACTAATGCATTTGTCTGATATCTGTACTTGCTTTCATTTCTGAAAAGTTTGTGACTTTTTTTTTACCGAAATATTTTTATTGAGATTTTCCACTTTAGAAATACAATCATGTAACAATCTGAACAAGTTTTCTTTGTAGTTATTACATGACAGTAATTATTCTTTCTCATATCTGAAGTTTGTGACATTTAATTTTTTTCTTTAATGACATTTTTTTTTTTTGATCATTTATTTATTTTTTCGTCTGGTGTATAGTCTGTAAGACAAATTATACATTTAAACCATTTTTTTCTGTATTGCTTATACCATTGCTGATTTGACTACCATTGTGATTGTAAAAAAATAGCTCTGGTTTTGCATTTCTGTTAAATTCATGGTTGCTATTATTTAAATTACAATAACTGAGTATTTGTGACATTGTATGATAAAGTACATGCACTATTTGGCTCATCTTACCCACTAAAAAAATTTATTTCGTTAGTCCTCAGCATTGTTTATATACCCCTGCGCCTTTAAGTATACTGTAGCAAGATGGCGCCGCTTTCGACGCATCTCGGCCCGAGCCTTTAAAGCAGCGTGTCATGTCTATTCATATAAGTCATTGGCTGTACTATATCGGCTGGTGGGGCCTTTCAAAATAAGAGCGTTAGAATCCGCACTCTGCAACCTTAACAAAGAACCATATCGGTTCATTCTCCAACTGAATAAAATTTGTACAAAACCTACCTGAGGATTTAAATAAACACAAATCAGTAAGTATTACACAAATACTGCATATAAATTAAAGGCCTAACATTCTTTGGGGGAAAAAAATGCATATCGCCCACCACCTTTCATGCCACAGTTTTAGACCAAGATCATCTAATGTTGAGAAATGATGGCATTATACTTATTTGGTTCAAATGTTGTAGTTAACTTTATGCAGTTTATTTTAGTATTGCAATGAAAAAAAAATATGTTGACATTCAGCTATCACACTACCAAATTTAGCTCAATATTTGTAAAATTCACTGAAGTTTAGCCATTTCTGCAACAGCTAAAGTCAATTAGCTGTGGTGACCATCCTGAACTGGGTTGACTTCCAAAGTTAATCAGTTTAAGATGTTCATCTTATGATTACTTTCTGAGTTTCATAAAAATCTATCAAGTGGTTTATGAGATATTTTGCTCACAGACAATGTTGACTAATGGCTATTGCCAAAGTTTTAAGCTAAATATTGCACAATGTGTTGCACTCAGAGTATGTGTTGGGGGTCAGTCTAAGTTAATACCACAATGGATTTTAGCTCAATATCTGTAAAATTGACTGGGTCTAGCCACATAATCATAATTGTGTTTGATTATGTAAAAACACAAAATTGTACATACACACACCCATGTCTGTCCCACTATCTTTGGGACTTTCCATTGACTTCCATACATTTCTACAGCCTAACCCTGACCCCCACCCTAACCATTACATAGCTAACCCTAAACCAAACCTAAACTCAATTCACACCTTAGTCCTAAACCTAACCCCTAACCCAAAAACATAATTTCTACTCGTGGGGACCAAGCTTTGGTCCCCACAAGGAGCAGTCAGTCCTCACAAGTTAGTATATGTTAGGAAAATTGTCCCCACAACGTAGGCAATGTAGGCAATAAAAGTCCCTATGTACACACATAGACATATATATATATGTGTGTGTGTGTGTGTGTATGTATGGAACAATAATGCAGCACAGCAGGGATTTTTAGACATCTAATGAAGATTCTCCAGTTAAGAATAAAGAGATGAACATTAGTTTTTTATTGGTCATGGTGGACACAAAACATATTTAAAGAAATTATCTCAAATATGAAATTCTTTCATTCGGTATTCAATGAAACACAGAACATTCATTTTGGATTAAATAAATGTGTATGGGTATCTTGGTTTAGTATGTTTAGGTCATGAGAGACATATTCCTCAATTTCAACAATCTGTTCATCACAAAATGTTTCCTAAATCCACTGCTTAATTGGAGAGAGGGATCTCTTCTGTTGGGCCCCCACCTGTTTTTATTTTAAAGAGTATTTTTTGTGGGAATGTTTTTCTGCATATATCCTGCTATCTTCTTTTCATTTCCTCATGAGATCTTCTACTTTGGCTCGTAGCATTCACCTTTTCACAGATGGCCTCCCAAATCGCATTTCTTCTGGCAACGTTTAGTTGTCTCTGCTGGAGTTCTTTAGTGTGTGTATTTGCCTACTCCACCATTACCCCCAACTGATGGCTTCAAACTTCATTTTTCTTTTACAGCTGTTTTGCTCTCCCAAACTGTCCACGATGACATCAGTAGCACATGCAAAATCCTCATAGGGCGGTCCACACCACTTTTGCACCTGTAATCAATTGCACACATAATCTTTGTAGATGTGCCCACTAATTACATGTGCATTTTTTTCTTTCTTTCTTTTTTTTTTCTTTCAACAAGCAATTTCAACATCTGTTTTTCACAACAGGAGAGCAGTACCGGCCACGCCAGTACCGCTGTCTGCCACGTGACCGTGGGAGATATCTTCAGCCTATCCCGATGTGCCCAGCCGACTGGACTCCTGATCTGACTTCTCTGTCATCACCTAATCAGATTGGATTACTGAATGCTCGCTCAATTTCATATAAATCGTTCTCTATTAATGAAATCACTGTTAGGAAAAACTTGGACTTCTTTTTCCTCACAGAGACGTGGCAGAGGGAAAATGAATTTGTCCATTTAAATGAGCTTTGTCCTGCTGGTTGCTTGGCAGTAGGTAAGCCTCGCTCCGGTCGCCGTGGAGGAGGACTGGCTGCTGTGCACCGTGACTGGTCCACGTGCAGACTGTCAGAAACAAGCCACATCACCTCTTTTGAAATTCTCATGATGGAAGTTGGTTCCTCAGATACATTTTATGCTATTTTGATATATCGCCCTCCTGGCCCTGCTGGGACTTTTCTTCAGGATTTTGCTGATTTTTTATCTTCTATAATTAGATTGGGAAAGGTTTTGATTGTGGGTGATTTTAATTTGCAGATTGATGATGTTACTTCTGTTCCAGCAAGAGATCTTATATCGCTGACAGAGGCGCTTAACTTTACACAGTATGTCTCAGGTCCCACACACAACAAGGGTCATACGTTAGACCTGGTATTTGCACTGGGCTTGCAAATTACCAATGTGTGTGTGGAGGATGTGTTTCTGAGTGACCATTACTGTGTTTTCTTTGACCTGATGGTGCCGTCTGAACCTCGGCCTGTATTTACTGAGGTAAAGAGGAGAATTATCACAGAGGCGACAGCCATGCTTTTCTGTGATAAGTTTGATCCTTCTCTTCTTAATAATCTTACTGAAACTGACTGTTTTGTAAATGGTTTTAATAGCCAATGTGCTGATATTTTGGATCAAGTTGCGCCAGTTAAGGCCAGGAAGACACTACAGGAAAGTTTCTGTCCATGGATAAATGATGAAATTAAGTCTCTGAGGAGAACATGCCGCCAGACTGAACGTTTATGGAAGTCTACTAAATTGGAGGTCCATAGGCTGCATTTAAAGGACTTAATATTGTTTATAAATAGGAGGATTGAGGAGGCCAGGGCAAGTTATTTCAAATGCCTAATTGCCTCAAATAAAGGAAATCCTAAAGTATTCTTCGACACTATCAGCTCTCTTGTGTCACCTATCGCTGGAAATCCACATAATTCTACAATTAGTTGTGGTGAGTTCCTGGATTTCTTCATTGATAAGGTCAAAGTAATAAAGGACAGTTTGCCGCCTTGTCATGGTTCCCAGCATTTCGAACCTCCCACTCAGAGCTGGGCCTCATTTCAGTCTGTCACTGTGGAAGACATTTTAACCATTATCAAGAAAATGAAACCGTCCTCTGGTACTTTAGATGTTCTACCTTTTAAACTGTTTATGAGGGTTTTTGATTCCATTGGGCCCTATATTACAAAAATGTTTAACATGTCTTTGCTTAGTGGTGTGTTTCCTCGTCTTTTTAAACATGCCATTGTGGAGCCAAAGTTAAAGAAAACAGGACTGGACTCTTTCGAACTCAAGAATTTCCGGCCAATATCCAAGACCCCTTTCTTGGCCAAAGTCCTGGAAAAGGTGGTCTGCATCCAACTTAGATCATTTTTGCAGGTAAATGATATTTATGACACTTTTCAATCAGGGTATCGTGAGTTTCATTCCACTGAAACAGCCCTGTTGAAGGTGTTTAGTGATATTATGATAGCAGCTGACACCGGTAAATGTTCTGTCCTAGTTTTATTGGATCTGTCATCAGCGTTTGACACAGTGGACCATGGCATCCTGATAAACAGGCTCCAACATTTGGTTGGAATGTCGGGTTGCGTTTTGAAATGGTTCACCTCCTACCTGGTTGGCAGAACTTTTAGTGTGTCAGTGGGAAATGCAGTGTCTGATTCTGCAGAGCTTTTGTGGGGTGTGCCGCAGGGATCGGTCTTGGGACCTGTTCTTTTCCTGTTATACCTACTTCCTCTAAGTAGGGTCATTCAGAAGTTCAGTGAGGTATCCTATCATCTGTACGCCGATGATCTGCAACTGTACTGTTCTTTCAAGCCTAGTGAGCCACATAAACTTCGCACTCTCACCAGCTGCTTGGCCGAAGTGACAAAATGGCTCACTGGAAACAGCCTTTTATTGAACTCTAGTAAGACCGAGACCTTGATTGTTGCTCCAGATAGTGCTGTGCCTGGAATTAAGCAGCATCTTGGAAACTTGAGCTGCACAGTTAAAAGCCACCTGCGTAATTTGGGTGTCTTCATGGATGGAGCAATGTCTATGGAGCAGCATATAAATCAGCTTGTTAGGAATTGTTTTTTACAAATTCGGAACATTTCTAAACTTCGTAAAATGGTGACTTATGGTGAGCTTGAGATGATTGTTCATGCTTTTGTCTCATCGAGACTGGATTATTGTAACAGTCTGTTCACATGTCTTAACAAGAGGGAGTTAATGCGTCTGCAGGTAGTACAAAACTCTGCTGCACGCCTGCTCACTCGCACCCATAGGAGGGAACATATTACACCCATCCTTAAAAGCTTGCACTGGCTGCCAGTATCTTACAGGATGCACTACAAAATCCTGGTACTGACTTTTAGAGCTCTTCATGGACAAACGCCAAACTACATTAAAAACCTCATCCAGCCTTATTTTCCGACTAGGAGCCTCAGGTCATCCAATTTGAACTTGCTGATGGTTCCTCGGACCTTCTTCAAGACTCGAGGATATAGATCTTTCAAAGCTGTGGCGCCGCGCCTGTGGAATGAGCTACCTTGCACTATTCGATCTTTACATTGTATTGACACTTTCAGGAAACAACTTAAGACCCACTTTTTTAAGATTGCTTTTTAGTGTAATATTGTGTTTTTATTGTTTGTATGTTGTTTAATTTATCTTATTTTACATTTGTGCAGCACTTTGTGACCCTGGTCTGTGAAAAGTGCTATAGAAATAAAGCTTACTTACTTACTTACAATTTAGCATTTCTTATTTGGAATCTTTTAAGGTCAGGTCATGTGTCAAGTTCTCTTAAGTGCAGAACTCCTGGGGAGTTCTCAAAACAGGAATGTATCTGTGAGCCAGACAAAGTCCCTAACAAGTCACGTGACTTCAGTCTAAAGTCAACATGAAAGCAGTTGCTTTGTTTTTTAAGTTATTCTGTGTGGATGTGAATCAATGTCAAGGTTCAAAGTTCAAAATGTTTTTTGTCCTAAATATTAAACAACAGCAGCTATATATATATATATATATATATATATATATATGTGTGTGTGTGTGTGTGTGTGTGTATTTTTTTTTGACAATTTATTTCTAGATGTAATAATGTTTGACACCACAATGAAGGGTTAAAAACACCTTTATGACATCCCTGCAACAGGGCAGAAGTTTGCTGAATTTTCTCACTTTTAGAGATGCAAATACCACCAGCTTTACCAGGAGGTGGTAAATATTTGAGCAATGCATGTTGAAAATTGTGCTGGTGTTTCAGAATCAGAGGATATGGGAGGATTTTCCTCTAAATGCTTTAAAAATTCTGTGCATTCGCACAGGATAACCGAAGCCTGAGATTTTGCTGAAATTTACAGACATCTTCCAGATATCATGTTAACACACTGCGAATTGTGTAACATCCACTTAGCGCTAGCCACCTGTATAGTAGGCTACAAACAGAAGAAAATTATTCTTACCGCACAGAGCAATGCATAATGTGAGCCACCATTTGAATGAGATTATTCTCCTTCTCTTCACCCTTTTTTTTTTTTTTTTTAATGGTGACATTACAGGTTTATAGGGTTTCGCTGGCCCGGGACACAAAAGGTTGTCTATGCACTCCAATGCAGCCTCCATTCCCAAAAGTAAATAAAAATGCACTCAGGAAACAAAAACTGCCTAATTACTGTCCAAATCACAGACCATGTGGTCCCTAGGTAAAACTAATCCCATGTGAATAGGGCTTTAGATGAGTACATAAAACCCAAAGTTGCACCCAAAGAAGACATACAAACCATGGCTGAATCTGGGCCTCAGCCTTTTCAGTTTTTCCTGAAATATTGAACTCTTCCCCATTTTTACTCCTGAAAGATTTGTTATGACGCTCTTCCTTTAGTCAATCTGTTTCAATCTGGTGTTTGTTTACATTTGACAGTCACACCCTTATTAATTTATTTATTTTACAAAAGGGTTGAGCAAGAAGTGTAATTCCTTTATTAAATGTATGTAATATTTAGGATTAAAAAAGAAACATTTTGATGTAATTAAAACATAAAAAAAACAATTAAGTTTGCAGAGAGGTAAATCCTGTTGCAGTTGCTAGAAAACAATACTGATCAAATTCAAGCATAATCAAGAAAATACCCATATAAATGAAAAACATTCATTTGTATTTGGGTGATGAAATCACTTTGAACTCAATAGATTAAAAAGAAAACATTTTATTATAGTCTTATCAAATTGTGAGAAAAAACAATATGTGTCTTCTTAAGTAGGAGTTTTTAACTGGTCTGGCTTTGGGACTCACAATCCCACATAATGACAAGACAAGACCCAAATCAAGGAACATTTTCAACTACTCACATTTATTGAATGAAAAGAGCAGTTTAAACTTAAGATAGTAGAATAGAACATCACAGTATGGCAACACAAAAAACAAGCTTAATGATAAATTAAAACTACCAGGAAGTGGAACTGCTAGAGAGAGAGAAAAAAAAATCCCTTTTACACTTAATTAGCTGCTGTTCATTAAAAACCAAAATATCCAACTTCTGTAACTTCAGCCTTTGTTTAAAACACACTTAACAGTGCATTCACACACAAACATTAAGTAAAAAAGTCAACTACTAAGAAGTACCGTAGTTAAAAAAAAAACAAAAACCTCAAACTATGAAGCTTTAGCTGAAAGCTACCCATTACATATACAACAATGTTTTACTAAAATTATTCAGTCACTTATTCAAGCATTAACTATCAAGCTGACAAGCTGACTTTATTTTTAATCTTAACAATTTTTTTGCTCAGGCAAAGGCCCAGAACCTACCTGTTGAGAATCACTGTTCTAAAATATATAGTCTTATTGAACATTGTACTGTCATTATGAAAGTCTACCACCAGGTGTCAGCATAATGTTAAGGCTTGTTTTCAGTTTAAACAGTCTCCCCCCATTTTGTTTCAGTAACTTTCTCAAGTTTGTTTCTGCCAAGATTAGTGTAATTTTATTACATAGGGTCAATTTACATTTTTTTTTATTTAGTTTAATTTTGACACAAAGTAGTATAATGAAAATTGAAATAAGTATTTAAAAATTCTGTCTGACTTTTGTCTTGAACATGCAGATGATGTGTCCCTGCCTAATAATATTTACACACTGATATAGTTTTTGTATACATTCAGTTTAAATTTTGAGCTAAAACTTTGAAAATGAAATGTTTAAACCAGAAGAGTTACATATTTACCTGCCTATACCAGCACTTCCAGATGAAGCAGCAGTGTGTGCACCTGAGCTGTGTGACACAGAAGATCTGTGGGTCTCCTGCTGTTGTTATGTGCAAAAGAAACAGCCAATGTAAGCCCAGATTCTCTGTAGGATGACCAGGAAGGCCAGCAGATAGAAGAACAGCATGACAGCCTGCAGAGAAGTCAGAATAAGACCAGGGTGTAAATAGAAAAGACTGAAAAAAGCAAGGTACAGGAAACTTCTTTGGTTAGCCAAACATTCACCGTCTGGCCTTCAGCAGTTGGGCTTGGCCTTGATTGTGTGAACCAGCCCTAGCTGCTGATCACTGTACCATATGCAACAGAGGTGTAAAAAATTAAATAATAGCATTTATAGGACTTTCTTTTAAACTTTGAAGACTGGAGTTTAAAATATTAGAATCCACTTTAAATATAGACCTAACATTTCTTTATAATTCACTTTTTTATTGCATTTTAACATAACAGCCAACTAACAAACAAACAAACAGAAGAAAACATAATGAAGACAAGACATCCCCAATACAAAGACAAATAATATACTCAAACTAGGGGGGGGGGGGGGGGGGGAATGAAAAAGAACCCCCCCAAAAAAACATGTATACCCAAGTATGTATGAGTACATAGTTGACACCTACCACTTCACTCCCACCATCCTACCCTCCACCGACCGCATCTTATTATAAAAAAAAAAGGAGAAGCCTGAAAAGGCCGGATGTGAGTGGAGTTAGAATGAGCAGACAATGACAAAGTTTTAACCTTTTATTAGAAATCACCAAAGTAATTGGAACGCTAGTTCCAGAAGCTACACTCACTTTGTGTAAAGGGGCTTGGCCTGGACCAGGTAAGACAGCCGGGGGCTGCGAGGTGGGAGGAGCAGAGGCACTGGCGGCGCCAGGGGGGCGCTAGGGGGTGCTATAGCTCCCCCTGGAAAAGTCATAGCACCCCCGTAGCACCCCCAAGCAAAGGCATAACCGGGGTATGTGTGGGACATGTCCCCCACTTCCCTTATGTATGCCCTATATCCCCCGCACTTTTTTCCAGCCGTTGCAATTGTTTAAT
>NC_051437.1:3730530-3745991 GCF_001649575.2 Kryptolebias marmoratus | reverse complement strand
GATTATATATGTTTGTGCTTGCGTCTGTGTGTGTTGAGAACTGTAAGAACAAATAATCCTTCATTAGCACCCTCAATAAAATGCTTAGCACCCCCTTAGCACCTGCAGAAAAAAATCTCTGGAGCCGCCTCTGGCTTTGAGGTGTTGTTTGGCAGTTTCTAAGGCCTTGGGAATAGACAAGTTGCAGTATATATATATATATATATATATATATATATATATATATATATATATATATAGCATGTGGCTTCTGAAGAAAATGGATGGGTTTCAAAGTCAAGGTGTTGAATATAAATAAATGCACCACTTATTACTTATTGCTCTCAAAAACTAAGCTCCATCTTATATTAAAAAACGTATTGCTCTATTCTTTTCCTAACACAGCACTTTGCTCTCTGACTCCAGGTTAACTAGATTGTTTGAGTTTCTAAATGTAGAATGGGGGGCAGATAATGCTGTTTTCAGTTACCAACTTCCAGTTTCTGTCTGTGAGACTGACACTCTGGCTATCTGAAAGACTAGGCTTAAGGTTTTTTTCCTTTTTGATAAATCCTATAGTTAGGGTTGGCTTGGGTTTCCTGAACTATTTCTTATGCTACTATAAACTTAGACTGCTGGAGGACATACTGAGCACAGTTCCTCATTCTGCTGGTTTTATTCTCTCTGATCTTGATGTTTAAATTTGTAATTACAGCTACCAACAACCAGTGTTTGTTTTTGTTTTGTTTAACTTCCTATATGAATTACACCTGGACCACTTGCTGTTTGTCTGTATTTTTGCTGTCTTGTTGGGGGTAGAAACTTTTGGAATTCATTATATGTGTCTTTTAAGGAAATTAAAGTATAAGGACTTCAAGATTTTAAAAAATAAATAAATAAAATGAGAAGATTCTGAGCTACTGATGTGACATTTACCGCTCATCTATCAATAAGCAACTGAAGTCAGTTTTAGATTTTAAACTTCACTGATTGCTCTATCTACTGTATGAGGTTGTGTCAAAAACAGCAAAGAAAGGAAAGTGGCTTAAAAGATACAAACACTTTACCTGCTGCATGCTCATTCCTTCCTGGTCATCACTTCTGTTCTCCTCTTTCATGGGATATGGTGCCTTCTTTGTTTTATGTGTCTCCTCCCTCTCTTTTTCCTTTTCCACATTAAAAAAAGCTGGTTCTTCATCATTTAAGCCTGGCTCATAAGTGTCTAGCTGCACAAGTTCCCACTCAGACTCTATAGTGTCTCTCTCTAGAGGTGGAACTGAAAGTACTTGTGCTACTTTTTGTTCCATTATTTGTACTGGTTTCAGTGGTGAAGATACTGGGGCTGAAATCCACATCTGAGTTGGTTCCACAGCAACATCCAGGTTCTTTACTGAAGGTTCTTGACACTGTTCCAGTTCTGTGCTCTGGATAAAAATATATTTGGGTTCTTCTGGCTCTGGACTGACCTCTAGTTCTTCAGGAACATCCTCTACAACTGTAAAGATGTCAAAACATGACACTAATAAATGCAAGACCTGTCTGACATCAGAAATCTGAATGATGAATGATTTTCTGGTTAGAGGCATTCATATCATTGGATACTATTTTCTTGGGACAGGTAATATTTATATTGTTGTTTTTTATTTTTATTTTTAAATCTTCAGACAGATAGTCCCAGATTTATCAGTAATTGTCATAAAAGTATTCATTGCATCAGAAAAGAAGCCTACCACTCCCAGACTAAACTTATCTCTACAAAGACCAACCACTTTTGGATTGTACTCAGACTGAACAGATAGAGTCACGTATAGTTTGTATTACACTGAAACTCTAATTATTCCTGACATCCAGGTTTATGCCCCAGAAGTTCACAAACACATCAAGCTGATAACGCAGATTTTTGTTGTTGTTGTCAGCACCTTTTCATTTGGATCATATTGACAAGGTAAACATGGTTAGTTCAAATGGGCTTATCCTAAGCAAATTTTGTTGTATTAAAGATCTGTTTCATAGACCTTTACACTGCTGTTCATTTCATAATACATAGTTATTTTTTGTTATTTCTGCCAGATGTGACCCCTGGATGCCCCAAAAGTATTACACGTCATTGCTGCTGATAATTTTTATGCTTAATATAACCTCAGATAAGGCCTTACAGGCATTGCATTCCTCAAATAAATGCATATCACCTACTTCCTTTTATCGCAGAATTTTACCAACAAAGATAAAAGAAAAACAAAGAAAAAAACAAAACAAAACACACAAAACAAATAAACAAAAAAAGTTATTTTGGTCAAAAAGAACATTATACACAATGAGGAATGAGTAGGGTGCCAGCAAAGACAGTAAGTTGAGGGGAAAGTGTATTTATATGTGTGTGCATGTGTGCATTGTGAAGTAAATCCATGAGCACCGTTCCAGACAGCCCTCCCTGCCATAGTCCTGATAAGTGATGGAAAGTTTATCAGCCGGTCTTGATAGAGCTCCGGCACAAATCCACAGGTGTCATAGAGAAAGGGGAACTGATGGGAGCAGAGCGTTTTGTTTACATAACATCCAGGAGAATTTGAGATAGCCAGCCTTCCAAGGTCGACTCATGTGGAGCTAGATTCAGATAGCAAAATTGTTATAGGTCAGGCTGACACTGTTAATGTTCTGTCTGCCTTAGAGTCTCACTGGTACATCTCAATAGTGATTCCAATCAGTTAAATTAATGTGGTCATTCCTGCTGAGCCAAGCTAATAACTTTTCCCAGGTCGATTCCATCCCTCCAGCGAGTTCCAGGGTCCACAGGTGGCACGCGACTCTCTACAAGAGTCGTGTCCAGTCTGCGTCTCTGCTTGCACAGCATCAGAGTCTGAGCATTCACAGCTCGGCACATCCCTTCACACAGGCCAGACAGCCTTAGGCAGGCAGCCTAAAATTGTGAAAATCAGGAAGCATCTTCGTGTTTTAAATCCTTTGAAGAAAAACAGTCTCCGAAATCTGGGTGTTCTCTTTGACAGTTCATTGTCTTTGGATAATCATTGCAAATTGTTAGTTCACAACTGTTTTAATCATTTAAGGAATATTTTGAAGCTGCGAACCATTGTATCACAGAAGGAATTGGAAATGATTGTCCATGCTTTTATTTCTTCTCATTTAAACTATTGTAATGGCCTTTTAGTGGATCTAAGTAAATACTCCATGGCTTGCCTTCAGTTTGTGCAAAACGCTGCAGCCAGGCTTTTAACTAAAACCCACAGAACAGCTCACATTACTCTTGTTCTGGCCTGTTTACATTGGCTCCCGGTCTACTTTAGGACTCATTTTAAAATATTGTTTTTCACTTTTAAAGCACTTCATGGTGAAGCTCCCAAATATATTAGAACTTCTGAAGCGTCTCTGTCCATCTAGGACTCTGAGGTCTTCTAATCAGATGCTACTGTCGGTACCCAGAACTCATTTTAAAACCCGTGGTGACAGAGCATTTCAGGTGGTGGCCCCGAGGCTTTGGAAAGCTCTCCCTCTACCATTGTGCTGCTCCGATTCAACTGACTTATTTAAAAAAGTCTCAAGACATATTTTTTCAAACTGGCTTTTGGTTAATCTTGTTCACTGATTTTTGCCTTTTTGATTGTTGTGTTTTCCATCTTTGTATAGCATTTTGTGATTTTTATGTCTGTGAAAGGTGCTATATAAATAAAGTTTACTTATTTATTTACTTACAATGGCCCAGACAGCTGCCGACATCTTCCAAATTTCAGGTATAGTCCTTTTGTGTAGGCTAAGGTCTATAACCTGTGGCGGCCATTTTGAATGGTGTTGATGCCAAAAGCTAATCAGATGTGAATGTGCATCCAATAATTAGTTTCATTAAAAATAGTAAATCTGTTAGTCGAAGATCATGAGGAGGAAAACGTGCCAGGAGACAAAAGGAGAAGAGGAAAGTCAAGAGTGTAGGACTGAGGGTAGCAACTCTGAACATAGGGTCAATGACAGGCAAAAATAGAGAGCTGGCTGGCGTGATGCAGAAAAGGAAGGTAGATGTATTATGTGTACAAGAGACACAGCGGAAGTGCAGCAAGACATGAAGCATCCCTAGGGGAAGGGTTTAAGCCAGAGGTGTCAAACTCCAGGCCTTGAGGGTCGCTGTCCTGGGAGTTTTAGGTTTTTCTGATCCAACACATCTGATTCAAATGGTTTAATTACCTCCTCACCAAATCATCAAGTTCTCCATGCTTGCTTTGAGGATGTTGATGGAGACGTACAGAGAGGGTCAGAAAGAGCTTCATTGTGTTTTTGTGGATTTAGAAAAAGCATACGACAGGGTGCAGAGGGAGGACCTGTGGTGTTGTATGAGAAAATCTGGAGTGGCAGAGAAGTATGTTAGACTGGTAAAGGACATGCATGAAGACAGCAGGATAGTAGTGAGGCGTGCTATAGGACTGACAGATAGCTTCAGTATAGAGGTGGGACTGTATCAAGGATCGGCCCTGAGCCCTTTCTTGTTGGACTGACAGATGAGGTCAGGCAGGAATCTCCATGGACTATGATGTTTGCAGATGACATTGTGATCTATGGTAAGAACAGGGAACAGGTGAAGTGAACTTGTAGAGGTGGAGGTATTCACTTGAAAGACGAGGGATAAAAGTCAGCCGTAGCAAGACAGAGTACGTGTGTGAATGAGTTGAAACAGTGAAGCTGCAAGGTCACAAAGGTGCAGGACTTCAAGTATTTAGGGTCGACTGTCCAGGAAAATGGGGAGTGTGGTAAAGAAAGAGCTGAAAAGAGGGTCCAGGCAGGGCGAAGTGGATGGAGAGAAGTTTAAGGAGTGATTTGTGACAGAAGGGTGACAGCAAAGGTCAAAGGAACAGCTTACAAGACAATAGTCAGACCAGCTATGCTGTATGGTTTGGAGACAGTGGAACTGACAAAAAGACAGGAGACAGAACTGGATGTGGCAGAGCTGAGGATGTTGAGGTTCTCCTTGGGAGAATGAGGAATGAGGTCATCAGAGGTACAGCACAGGTTAAACGACTGGGAGATAAAGTTAGAGAGGCCAGACTGAGTTAGTTTGAACATGTACAGAGAAGGGACAGTGGGTATATTGGTAGAAAGGATGTTAGAGATGCAGCTGCCAGGAAAAAGACAAGGAGGTAGGTCGAAAAGGATATATATGAAGACAGCTAGAGAGGACATGGAGGTAACTGGAGTGAGGACAGAAGAAGACAGAGTTAGATGGGTCGCTGTGGCGACCCCTGAAAAGGGAACTGTGGAGTTGGGCTGTGACTCACCTGGTGGATCTTGAGTGGCATGGACGGAGCTCCTGTCTCCCACCTGCACCCGATTCGGCTGATGAGCTCTGATGGCATTTAGGCTTCTGGGAGAGATCCAGTTCTTGCTGGATCATTCAGTTTCCTTGCACCCGCTTTGCAAGCTGTCTCTCCTGGAAATTCCCGTTCTGGTTTCCCTGGGGACCTCTTGCTGTCTCTGGTGGTGGACTCTTCAAGCTTGGCCCTGGTAACCTCACTGCCTCTGTCCGGCCACTCTGGTTGTCCTGAAACCAACTCCCTCTGGGATCTCCGTCGCCTCCTCCACCGAGTCTGCCTACCCACCTGGTACCTGCCTGAGTACTCCTCCATGATTAGCCCTAAAATAAAGACTCCTAAACTTTGATCATTGTGGTCTTGTTGGTTTTCGTTAATGCTTTAAATGATCTAGTCAAAGATCAGTTGGCCACTAGGGATGAGCCCGATAACTTCAACGATTTAATCAGCTTGGCGATCCGGATTGACAACCTTCTCAGAGAGCGCAGGAATCCTGGGAACTACAATCCCCAGAATGCCGCCTGTTTGCCCAGATTACCACAATCATCTGGTTTGCATCAGGAGCGGTGATGAGTGGATGACCACCTTCAGGACTCCTCTAGGTCACTTTGAATACCTGGTGATGCCGTTTGAACTAACTAATGCAACCGACATTTTCCAGGCTCTCGTCAATGATGTCCTCATACTTTTCTAACCAGTTCGTTTTTGTTTACCTGAACAATATTTTGATTTATTCCAGAGACCCTCTTTAGCACACTCAGCATGTTTGTGCAGTTCTACAACGCCTCCTGGAGAACCAGATTTTCGTCAAAGCTGAGAAATGTGAGTTCAGTGTTCCATCTGTTACTTTCGTGGGTTTTGTGTTTGAGTGTGGGCAGGTTCGAACGGATCCTGAGAAAGTGAGAGCCATGGCAGAGTGACCTACCCCTGTGAACCGGAAACAGCTCCAGCATTTTCTCAGATTTGCCTATTTCTACTACCGCTTCATCAGGGACTTCAGTCAGTTGGCAACCCCCTTAACTAAACTCACCTCTACTCTCCGTACCTTCCTCTGGGATGCTGAAGCCGAAGCCGTTTTCTGTAAGCAGAGGTGGGTAGAAATGTGTTACATTTACTCCATTACATTTACTCAAGTAGCTTTTTGGGGAAATTGTACTTGTGAGAGTATTTTAAATGTTAAAGACTTATACTTCTACTTGAGTAAATTTTAGGAGAGAAAAACGCAACCTTTACTCTGTTATTATGGGCTTCGTGCCGATCACTACCGTTACTTTTGTTTTAAGTATGTAAAAACCTTTGCAGCAAAATATTGCGTAACTTATTGTCACCTGACATGTAACCAATCAAGTGAAGCCAGCCAGTCACGTGACCACACACAACAAACTCTCCACGCGAGCCATGTTGAGTCGGAGATTCTGGACCCGGTTGATGAGTGAAAGAAAGACGGACGGTACTGAAAAGAATGGCGACAGAAGAAACTGGTGAAGAGGAGTCACAACACCCCTGCCCTCACATACAAGCAATGTTCACCTTACAATCTTCTGAAAAGAACAGTTACATCATGCGCTGTCAGCTGTGTCTGCCAAAACTTGTAGATATTTCAGCCTACAAGAACTCAACGTCGAATTTGAGAAAACACGTTGCGGTAAGTTTGCCATTTATTTTTTACTTTTTTGTGTAATAATGTCAGTTTTATTACAACAGCATGCATAACTCTAACACCGTGTATGACGTGACTGTTAAATGTTACGCGGTGTATTACTAAAAACGTGTTTACACTCTGTGTTAGGAACAAAACAAGAGACTGGCTGACTGCCTCAGGATCCCCCCCGATACACCATTGGTCAAAAGGTATGGCTCTCCACCCGTGATATTTTATTTAAGGACACTTCCAAGAAGCTTGTCCCTTGGTTCATCGGTTCATTCCCCATTATCAGGGTCATTAACCCCTCCGCAGTCAGGCTCCAGCTCCCCAGGACCATGCACATCCACTCCACCTTTCATGTTTCTCAGGTCAAGCCCTTCATCCAGTGTTTTGAACCCTGCTACACAACCCCACCCCACCCCACCTCCTCATTTTGTTTGAATGACAACTATCCTGCATTCCCGGTTCATCGGATCCTTGATGTTCACAGGAGGGGTCGTGGGTTCCAGTTTCTGGTGGACTGGGAGGGTTACGGTCCCGAAGAGAGGTCATAGATCCCCAGATCCTTCATCCTTGATCCCAACCTCATCTCGGACTTCTATCAGGCACACCCAGAGAAGCGTCCTAGATCGCCGTGAGGCGATGTTTGAGGGGGAGGTACTATGGAGATCAGCTGTGACTCACCTGGTGGATCCTGAGTGGCATGGGCGGAGCTCCTGTATCCCACCTGCACCCGATTCGGCTGATGAGCTCTGATGGCATTTAGGCTTCTGGGAGAGATCCAGTTCTCGCTGAATCATTCAGTTTCCTTGAAGCCACTTTGCAAGCCATCTCTGCTGGAAATTCCCGTTCTGGTTTCCCTGGGGACCTCTCGCTTTCTCTGGTGGTGGACTCTTCAAGCTCGGCCCTGGTAACCTCACTGCCTCCATCCGGCCACTCTGGTTGTCCTGAAACCAACACCCTCGTCAGTCAAGCTCCTCTGGATTGGAACCATCTCCCTCTGGGATCTCCGTTGCCTTCTCCACCGAGTCTGCCTACCCACCTGGTACCTGCCTGAGTACTCCTCCATGATTAGCCCTAAAATAAAGACTCTTAAACTTTGATTATTGTGGTCTTGTTCTTATCCATTCAGCCTGAACCTGGGTACTATCTTTGCTAAACATGATAGGAACAGCTGAAAGAAAAAGAAGAAGAAAATCTGTTCGGTTATTCATGAGATATTTTGCTAGCTGTATAGACCATCAAATAAACGGACATACACAGACATGGGTAAAAACATTGCAGCCTATTTGCAGCAATGGGTGATATTGTGAAAGTGACAGCAGTGTAAATATCTAAGAAATAACATTTATATGAGCTGCTGTGAAACTGGTACAGTTGGATACCACAACCATGCTAATTGTCCTAATTGTGTTGGGTGTGCTCTTCAGTCCTATCAAAGAGCTACCTACAACAAGTAAGATATTAATTGTTTACCATTTTCACACAGAAACCCACTTCAAAATGGCTGAACCTTTCCTTAAATGTTTATTTTGGAAGATTAGAAAGGCAGAATTGTTAGTCACAGCTGATCAATGGTGGGATACATCAAACAGCTATCTTTTATGCGCTGAGCTTATTTGGTAGAAAAAATAAACAATTAAACCACTGTCTAAAGCAAAAATGATGCTGTGAGACAGTCTACACTTTAGTGGTCATTTGATCTATGTTTTTTTCAAAATTTTTGTTGTTTTAAAACATAAGAAATAGTTTTTGTTGTTGTTGTTAGCCTCATTAACTTTTAGGTAGCTTAGTTTACTGATCAAGAATTGTTGAACATGAGATTCACACAATGCGTCCTCATTAAAACTATTATTCCAGGAAATGGAAACAAATAATTAACTTTAACAAAATATTGTTTCTATGTTTTTACTATTACTTACCCTTGATGAAATCTATGTTTTTTAGAGCTCTCTCTTGTCTGCTAAAGTTAAATTTGTAGGTGCTCATATTTTCTAAATTTGGTTTCAGTGTCTCTGATGGACAGGAGCTGGTAGCTGCCATCACTCTGAAGAGGAACAGTAGGTAGAGGGGAAAAAATGAAAGAAGGGAATAAACAATATTACAACAGCATGGTGAGAGATGAATATTACAGGGGAATTATGATTTGTTCCAAAATATATACAGTATGTGTGTTTTTACAATACTCACCTTGTTATCAGCACTCGTGAATTCTGAAGGAAGAATGAGGACAGTTGAAAAATTAGGACAATTTTAAAGAATCACTCTTCATTCTCTTGATTCCAGTTGATTTGCACACACTGAACAACCAAACATGTTGCAGAAAAAACTAGAAGCACTTGGGGAGCGCAAATCTTCACCAAGGCCATAGGGTCATTAAAAAATTGTAGGATCCAAATTGTGATCCAGAGCACTGCCAAAATGTAATCACTTTTTTGACAACCCCAACATCTGTTGTTTTGTTTTTAAGTAATCTTGTTACAAGTGACAAACCAAACCAATCATCACTACTAATAACTTAACTTCCTTGGTGGAAGTAAACATATGCAACAAGCTCACCAAAGAAACTGAAAGGATATTTTGGTTTATATTTCTGTGTTAAAACCAATTCCATGTGTGCAGATGCAGCCCACCTCAACAAAAGCAGCCATGTCCAGCTCTTCCATGCTGCTCTCTGCGTTCTCCAGCAATTTCCTGTTGGCCTCCATGATGTTACCACAGCAATGAACTAACATCTGGGTTCGATTTATGTTTTGTTCCTCCTCAGAGCTGATTTCTTGGGTCATTATCTTCAAGTGAATAAAAAAATGGAATACTGATATTTAAAAAATAATATTTTGTTTAAGACAGCATAAAAGACTTCCGCTTCCGACATGACCCAGTAAAGACGTTTGCGGACTGCGCTCCGACGGAGATAACTCTTAATTTGCCTGCTGTAAGAAAATAAATCCACCTAAGAATCCAGGAAACAATATCATAATGACTTCGACACAAAAGACTACAAGAAGAGAACTGAAGACGGGGAAAAACGAGGAGATGAAGATGACACAAAAGCAGCTATCGCTAGATGCTAGCTTAGCTTAGAACGTCACCGAGAGCGAAATGCTAATGCTAACAGAGCTCCGCAAATTTCGAGAAGAATCTGGAAATGCACAACGAGACATTTTAGAGTCTCAAACTCGGATGGAGGCGACAATTGGAGAAATAAAAAAGAGAATCGACACACTGGAGGAGAGAGTGAGTAACACAGAAGACCGAGGCATGCAGCGAGAAAGGGTGTTAGCTTACTTACTTAAAAAAGACACCAGATTAACTGCTAAACTGGACGATATAGAGAACAGAATGCGCAGGAACAATATAAGAGTGTATGGGATAAAGGAGGATTCAGAAGGAAAAGAGATGATCCAGTTTATTACAGATTTTTTCAAATCTGGGCTGAAGCTGCCTGATGATACGGACATTTGTATTGAGAGAGCTCACAGAGCTACGGTTCCGAAGCCGAAACCAGCAACACCACCGAGATCCATAATAGTTCGCTTTCTGGATTTCAACGTCAAACAGATGGTGCTACAGCATGCGTGGAAGCAGCGGGATGTGGAGTTTCGGGGGAGCAAAGTGTACTTTGATCAGGACTACTCTACCGAGGTGCAGAGAAAACGAAAACAAGTGCGTGAAGTGATTAAAAAGCTAAAGGAGCGCAACATCAAGGCACAATCACCATATCCGGCTCAACTGAGACTGTTTTTGGATAAGGGTGTCAAAACTTTCCCCTCTTTACTGGAGGCCAAATCCACTCTGAAGGAACTTGGGATCCCTGTAGAGGTGGAGGAGCGAGACATTTTGGAGAGAGAATTACTGCGCAACGAGTGGCAGACCCAGGGGAGACGTGAGAGGGTTGATCCAAGCCCGGACACCATGGACATCAGGGCCATATTAAACTCTGTGGATCAACACAAGGAAGGTTGAGATGGTAATGTTCTCTTGGCTAAGCCCCGGTTTAGCCGTTATTTTTACGAAAGGTGGAATATTTATATAAATAAGGACATGCAGGTAGTATAATATTAATACCTAGAATGTCGGTAGGCGGGTGCTGGTGAATGTTTTAATTTTTTTTTTTTTCTCTTCTCCTCTTTAACTGGGCATTTAACGCAGCAGAGTAGGAGACTATGTGGGCTGCTGCCTTCACACTAGGTGTACCCCGCCCAGGGAGATCACTCTCCCTGTCCATCCTACATCAGGAGTGTGCTGCCTATGTTATCCAAAAGGGCAGCACATGGAATAATTGGAAGTTCTATGAAGACGATGATTTGTTTGCTTGTTCATTTTGTTCATTGTTTCTCGGCGAGTTGATTTTGAATGTTAAATATGTCAAGGAAGGTACCAATATAATATTGAAGGGAAGTAAAATATTTTCTGTTTTCACATAATTATGAATACTTTGAAAATTGTTACTTATAACATTAATGGAGTAAATCACGTTATCAAAAGGGAAAAAGTCCTAGCGCAGTTAAAAAGGTTAAATTGTACAATTGGGCTTTTGCAAGAAACGCATTTAAATGATGCAGAACATGCTAAACTAAAGAGAAAATGGGTGGGACAGATATTCAGTGCATCCTATGAAAACTATAAAAAAAGGGGCGTAGCTATACTGTGTCATAAATCTTTATGCTTTGTAGCAGAAAACATACTCAAGGATAAAGAGGGCCGCTGGATAATGGTGGTTGGTTCGGTTGGGGGAAACACTCTAACAATTATGAATGTTTATGCCCCAAATGAGGATAATCCAGGTTTTTTTAAAGAGCTAGCACAGATTTTAGCAGGTCATTCAAAAGGAATACTTGTTCTTGGTGGAGACTTTAATTGCGTCTTGAACCATTATATGGACAAATTTCCATTAGAACAAAAATATCAATCTGCAAAAACAAAGGCACTGAAGAACCTGCTAGAGGAGATGGGGCTTGTGGAAGTATGGCGTGCAAAACATCCAAAAGTCAGAGATTACACTCATTTCTCTAAGGCTCACAAGAGTCATTCCAGAATTGATTTCTTTTGCGTCCCCAAACAAGAGGCCTACAGAGTAGTGCAATGTCATATTGAACCTCAAACCATTTCAGATCATGGACCTGTGACAATGTCTTTAAATGTGGACCTAGAGAAACCATTAAAGTTATGGAGATTGAATGTGTCACTTTTAAATAACCCAGAGACAATCCAATATATAAAAGACGAATTAAATCTCTTTTTAGATATTAATGATGGGGACAAGGTCTCCCCTTCTATTTTATGGGACACAGCCAAAGCATACTTGAGGGGCAAGATTATTTCATTTTCTTCAAAGATCAAAAAAGATCGCGAGAAAGAACAAGAGAATTTACAAGAACAAATCAGGAAACTCGAAACTGAACATAAAAGAGCAAACAAGGACGATGTATTACAAGAACTAAAAAAATGCAGGCAAAATTTAGAAGACTTACTAACTTACAAAGCAGAGGGCGCTTTACGCTTCGCCAACCAAAAATACTATGAACAGGGAAACAAAGCAAGTAGACTCTTGGCTTTTCAACTAAGGAAATCGCAGGCAAGTCGAGCCGTTCAAAAAATTGCGTGTCCATTATCCAAAAAACTAGTATCCCATCCCAAAGAAATAGCAAATGAATTCTCAAAATTCTACAAACAATTATATCACTCGGTGACCATTCCTAACAAAGCAGATAAAATCAAACAATTTTTGCAACAAATTAATCTTAACAAACTTGACGAGGATGAAGCTAAAACGTTGGTGGAGACAATTACCGAAGAAGAAATAAAATCTGTCATAGGAAAGCTTAAAAATAACAAATCACCTGGAGCAGACGGGTTCCCTGGAGAATTTTATAAATGTTTTCAAGCTGAGCTTACTCCAATATTATGCAGAGTATTTAATTATGCTTTAGGATCCAAAGATCCACCTAAAACATGGGCGGAAGCAATTATCTCTGTCATACACAAAGAAGGTAAAGATCCCACACAATGTGCCTCTTATAGACCAATAAGTTTGCTATGTAACGACGTCAAGATTTTAAGTGCCATCTTGGCCAAAAGACTACAAAAGATCATTAATAAACTTATTAATCCGGACCAGACGGGCTTTATACCCAACAGACTCGGAATAAATAATATCAGACGTACCCTAAATATAATTTCAATTGGCCAACAAAGCCCACACCCATCAATGCTTCTCGGCCTGGATGCCGAGAAAGCATTTGATCGGGTCGATTGGATCTTCCTGAAACAGGTCTTATTGAAAATGGGTTTCGATGAAAATTTTATTTGTTGGTTTGATGTACTGTATTCCTGCCCAACCTCTAGAGTACGCGTTAATGGTTATATGTCAGAAAGTTTTCCCTTGAAAAGGGGAACACGCCAGGGATGCTGCCTTTCACCAATCTTGTTTGCCATCAGTATAGAACCTTTAGCAGAGTTGATCAGGACAGACTCATCAATATTAGGTATACCAGATAAAATTAGAACCCACAAACTGTCACTATATGCTGATGATGTCATACTGTATATTAGAGACCCAGTAATTTCTATTCCAAATATTTTAAAATGTTTGAAAGACTTCAGTGTAGTCTCAGGATATAAAGTAAATGAATCAAAATCAGAGGCCATGATGATAAGAGGAACCCGACCCCCAGAACTGTCCAAGTTAGTGAATTTTAACTGGTCTCCTAACGGGTTTCGGTATTTGGGGATTAATATTACCACTGGTGTTTCCAAATTATACGAAGCAAATTATGGAAAGTTATTGGATCGAATTCAAAAGGACTTAGAAAGATGGGATGTCTTGCCGCTATCCTTTTTTGGAAGGATTGAAACAGTTAAGATGAATATTCTCCCTAGATTGTTGTATTTGTTTATGTCCCTTCCTATCTGGATTCCAACAACAAGATTAAAAAAAATGCAAAAAATGATCTCTACCTTTATTTGGCAGAAAAGAAAGGCCAGAATAAAATTTACTCAGCTGACCAGCAGTAAGCCTTATGGAGGTCTCAACTTACCAAATCTAAAATTATATTACTGGGCAGCACAATTGCATGCAACTGTAGATTGGCTAACACAGAATAAGGAAACAACATGGTTGACACTGGAACAGAGTGCATGCCCTAAATTTTCATTACAGGCCCTTGCATTTTGCTCAACTGAAATCTGGAACAAGAACAAAATTAAAAATACGTGGATGAAAAGCACACAAAAGATTTTAAGCAGGATTAGAAAAAATATGAAAGCTCCTCAATATATATCTAGGGCTGTAAAAATCTTGGATATAATAGGCTTTTTACCAGGGCAGCAGGATCCAGGATTTAAAATCTGGCAAAGTAAGAACTTAATTTTTATTGATGATTTGTTTGAAGGGGAGGTTCTGAAATCATTTAGTCAGATTAAGGAGAAGTATGGGTTGACTACATCTGATTTTTACAGATATTTGCAGCTGAGAAGTTACCTGATGTCCCATACTGAATGGTCTCTTCTTAAACTACGACCTACTGATTTAGAAATGTTCTTCATAAAGGTCACCAAAGAAAAAAAATCTAAAAAAAACGGTGTCAAATCTATACAAATGTTTACAGTCATGTATGTCAGAGGGGTCTCCTGGGATAAAGGAAAGGTGGGAACTAGAGATGAATGTTGTGATTGAGGATCAGGAGTGGGAGCAAATATGTGAAAATGGACATAAACTGACCAGCAGTCCAGCATGGAAAGAATTTTACTGGAAAGTAATTGTTAGATATTTCAAAACACCATATCTTATTTCAAAATTTGATAAAGCTAAATCAAATCTGTGCTGGAGATCATGTGGACTGGTTGGAGATCACACTCACATCTTTTGGGATTGTCCAAAGATTAAAACATTTTGGGAAGGAATTAGAGAGGAAATCTCCAATATCTTACACATTTATATCGAATGGAACCCCCTTGTCTTTGTTCTAGGAGTGCCCCCAAGTACTTTATTTAGCAAGGAAAACAGATACTTGTTTGGAATCCTTGTACTCGTAGCTAAAAAAATGATAACAATAGGTTGGTATAAAGCCTTGCCCCCCACTGTTAGCCAATGGAAAGAGAGACTAGTGAGTGTTTACACAATGGAGAAAACAACAGCAAAACTAAAGCTGACCGTTGATTCATTTAAGAAAAAGTGGAACCCGTTGATAACATATATGCAATTAACATAGGAGCAGGTAAAATAAGTGTAAACACACAGGTATACTCGGTATAGGTATATAACATATGTATCTGTTGAGTTACAGGCAAAAGCTACGAGAGCAAGATCTTCCCTTTACTCCATATGTTATGACCGTAATTCCTTTGTAACCTGTGTTTTATATTCCACTGAGCGTGGAGAAGAGACTCCCTGGACCTTCAACTTGCCGAATTGTTCAGATGTTTGTTTGGTTGTATTGGAATTTGATGTTTGTGAATCAGTGTGCTAACTATTGATTGTGAATGCAGAATTAATAAAATAAAGTCTTTGTTCAAAAAAAAAAAAA
>NC_051437.1:3725919-3727246 GCF_001649575.2 Kryptolebias marmoratus | reverse complement strand
GAAGAGCAACAGTTCTGCATATAATCTAAATGTTGTGGAATATAAGGCCTTGTATTTATTCTCCCATGCTTTATTTAACATTTGATTAATAAATCTTAATCTGATTTGTGTTTATCACCATTTTATATTTAGCCACCATTTTAAAACCTTAACTAGTAGTTGTTAAGTTTATCTGGAAAGAGAGGTATGTGTTAGAAGCGCTGGAATTTGAGCCACAGTGCCAGGCACAGAGGGGGAAGAAGTTGCCCTTTGACCTCCAGAGGAGAGGGACATCCTCTGAAGGAGGGGAGGGGGACCTAAGCATTAAAACCAGAGAACATCCTTTGTTTCCTCAGACAATCTTTGGGGCACTTTGCTGACACTTCGAGGTGATGTGTTTTCCCACATTTTATTTGAGGATTGTCTCTCAAATGCATTTGGTTTTATGTTTGTAATAACCTGTGTTTTCTCTCTGCTTTTGGTAAAATAAATATTTAAATTTAAGGTATCCTGCCGGTCTCTTTCCATCAACCAACTCGGGTGAGGTGAAGGAGGAGGAATGCAGGTGAAAATCCTTACCTCAACAGAGGCCAATCAGTCATTTAGATTACAAGCTTGTCTTAAAAAATATTTTTTTAAAAACATGGGTGATTCTTAATTTTCTGATTTTAAATTTAGATAAGACAGACATTGCAGTTTTTGGACCTGAGTATCTTAGAAACAAAATTTGCAGCCTTTTATTTCCTCTTGTTGGCATTAATTTGGCTTCCAGTTGTAATGTAAAGAACCTTGGTGCTACTTTTGATCAGGATATATTGTTTAACTCTCACATAAAAAATATTACCAGAACCGCTTTATTCTTATACCTGAAAAATATTACTAAAACTATTAGAAAAATCTTGTCCAAAATAATACAGAAAGAACTGGTACATGCTCATAGACTGTAGAGCTGTAAACTTAGAGTTTCCAAAAGTAGAATAGGAGGTAGTGGTTTCAGTTACCCTCTCTTACTAACTTAAAGATTTTGTCCATGAGGCGCGTGTCTATTTTTAAAACTTTTAAGACTTTCTTTTTTGATAAATCCCATAGTTAGGGTTGGCTTAGGTTTCATGAGCTATGCCTCAGCAGCTATGAATGCTGGTTTCCTGATGAAAATCGTTTTACTAATTGGCATTTAGTAGTAGTGTTTGGATTCGCCATTGAGAAGTATCAGCAAGACTTTCAAGGCAGACAAAAACAGTCTGCCTGAACCAAAACAACTACTGCTTGTTTGTGAATTCGGCTCCCCCTAGGCTGACCTTGGTCAGCTATCTTCAAATTTCTCCTGGAACTATGTAAACAAGACGTC
>NC_051437.1:3690000-3722498 GCF_001649575.2 Kryptolebias marmoratus | reverse complement strand
GCGCTGTCGCTGCTCGGGCCTAATAAGAATTCCACAAAATACAATAGGCCTTCGCAGCGCTGTCGCTGCTCGGGCCTAATAAGAATTCCACAAAATACAATAGGCCCTCACAGGCGCTGTCGCTGCTTGGGCCTAATAAGAAACATAGCAGATTCAATAGGCCTTCGCAGCGCTGTCGCTGCTCGGGCCTAATAAGAAACATAGCAGATCCAATTGGCCTTCGCAGCGCTGTCGCTGCTCGGGCCTAATAAGAAACATAGCAGATCCAATAGGCCTTCGCAGCGCTGTCGCTGCTCGGGCCTAATAATAATAAGAAACATAGCAGATCCAATAGGCCTTCGCAGCGCTGTCGCTGCTCGGGCCTAATGAAAGTCAGTAACAGTAGCGACAAACGCATGATAAGATATAACAAAACAGAAAGCACTCAGAATATAAAGAAACTGGCAAAATGCCTGCTGACCCTACTCCAAAGCAGGAACCAAAAAAGCAGGGACCGGCCTCGGAAAAATGCCGGTGGAAACGTGTGCAAATTGAATTAGCTTAACCTTTAACTGAATCAGCATTAGCATAGGTAAATTAGCTGAAACTTTAGTTGAATTAGCGTTAGCAAAGGTATAGTTTATCATAGTTTATCTAGTCTGCGCTGCTGAGGTCCTTAAATTGTAGTTTAGTTTATATTAGTATAATAATACCTTAGTTTGTTTTTTTCCCCAGTTTACTTTAGAATGACTTAGTCAATTTTATTCTGCCTTTGCTTGTTTAAACTTATTTTAGTTTAGTAGTTAGTTTATTTTAGTTTTTATCATGTCTGATCTGTTCGGCTGAGGTTTTTAAATACTAGTTTAGTTTATGTTATGTCATAGTTTGGTTGTTCTCAGCTTATCTTTGGTTTACTCCATCGGCCTGACCTAAAAAAAAAATCAGATATGATTTCATTTAGATTATCTTTTATTTAGTGTCTCAAGTTTTAGATATGTTTAGTTACATGATTTCATTTAGATTATACCAGCTCATATTTTAGATATTATTGTGTATTTTAATTCTGTATTTGTGTTCACATGTTGTAAAGCACTTTGAACTGTCTTTTTGCTGAAAAGTGGTACATAAATAAATTTGACTTCACTTGACTTCACTTGACTTAGTATTTGCCAAATAGGTTTCCCCTGCTGTTTTACACCCCCCAAAAACACTCTCCTACACCCTCACCACATTCTGTCCATCAGCAGGATGTTTCCACAATACATAGGTACTTCCATGACTGCACCACACTATGACACCCACCCAGCCATAACTCTCGAACTGCATCAGGATGCAGCTAAGCACTAGAAGATCTTTCCATACTAGCATGATGCTAAATCCAGCAGGCTTGACAATGATGAGAAAAATAATTTGTTCAAATGATTGCTTGAGTATTTATTGGCACATGTAGAGCATAGAATGGTCATTGCAGCTGTGTGATGAAAGTATAGAATCCTATTGGTGGTAGCAAGATCATTAACAGGAGAAAATATGTGTAATAGCTACCACAACCAAAAGCGTTGCAATAACTTACTAGGAAAGCTACCAGTGTGTTGTAGGTATGATGGGTTCATAGCCTAGGCATGAGGTCAGTGTGGCAAGTCCTGCTTCAGATTCTCAATGACCAAGCCACAACGGTGTATGTGAGCCCCACATCATGGATACACTTCCACCGCTGCCAGCACACACTCCTATGTACTTCCATGCTCCTCCCAGGAACATGATACATCCCCACTACAATGATAAACCGCCACAACCTTGCTATAGACATTTTGTGCATGCTTAAAACCCTCCACTGCCTGTCATGCTCTATCACAAGTCATTAGGATCCTGAATACCACACCAAGACCCCGCAAAGGCCATCTAGGTTCTGGCTGATGATTTGTACTGTAGAAAAGTGATTATTCAGAATGAATGAGTGTTCCACAGAATTAAAGTAAACTGATGTAACGTTTACAGCTAGTGCATCTTTCTTTGTTATGCACTATTCAGGGTTCTTAAAGAAGTCAAAGCAGTGGCTGAGATGATGATTGATCACAGAAAACAAACTCTTACCTTGCGTTTGTCCTCCAGAATAGAAAACATCTGGTTGAATTTGTCACACACACTCTGTTTCTGAGTTGTATAGTTCTCCTGTGCAGATAGACAAAAACCAAACCAAAAACATGATGTATGCTAAGCTAAAAAGACCCACATTTTCACTGTGACAGAATCTAAGCTTTATTAACTCAGTAAAATAAATATAAAACCTGATGTAAAAACTGTCAGGGTATGGATCGAGTTAGGTTTAGGGATTAGGGTTAAATAAGGAACCACACAGAGAGGAATGGTTATCTTTTCTGATGGCCTTTGCAAAAGGAGAAGTTCCTCTGCAGCAACTAATAGCGTGGCTGTCCGGGAAGCTCTGACCTCTGCATGAGCTATCCTTTTTTATTAAGAGAAAGCAAAGGGTGTGGACTGAGCCAGCCAGAGCTGGTCCAGTCCATAGCGTAAACACATGATAACACATAGCTGAGGCAGAGGACATCTTAACCATAACACAGAGATTGTAGGGGGCCAGAAGCTGGCGCTGCTGTGGGTTACCTTGAAAACCCGTGGACACAAGCATGAACTTTAATAGCTTGTGTATTGAGAGCTCGTATGAAAGGAATGAACTGCATTAAACTCTCTGAGTTGGGTCAGTTTTGTACATAAGCACAAAGGCTGGTAACATTAAAAAACCCTGACAAAAACATTTTATTTAAGAACAATTTCTTTTATGCAACTGTGGCCTGGCAAAAGGCAAAGCCACTTGAAGTACAGGGAAAAAGGGTATTAAACAACACAAGAATATAAAAATAAAAACAGACACTGGTAATAACACTACATTAGATAAACATGTTAAAGATATTAACAAGGACACAATTAAAATACACACACCAAGGCATTCATTAATTAAAACTTCAGAGAAAACTCAACTGTACAGCAGACCAAGTAACAGTAGCATTTGTCTTTAAAAAAGTCTATAAGAATATGTGACCCGTGGTGGCAAAATTGATTACAATGAAAAAATGTTCAATATTTACTTTTTTTTTTTTTTTTTTTTTTCAAATTCTCTATCTCAAAAGTTTCAAAATGTTATGTAGTTGAAATTTGGCAATTTATCACCTGATCTGGCAGCAAGATAGTTTTGTTTACAGTAGTGCCAGTTTGAAAACTCAATTTCTATCGGTCTAGAGTGCTTTCTTTGGCTGTCTAGCGGGCCTCTGGTACTTTTAGTCATGTTGTACCCTCAGCTTCACTTCACTCTCTTCACTGAAACCAGACTGACCTTGCTTCCTGTCTCGTCGCCTCGCCTACCAACATGCCAATATCTTAGATTTAAGCTCCTGTGTGGACTCTGGAGGTAGAGCTTTGATACAGAGGTAGGTAGGTAGGTAGGTACATTTATTTATATAGCACTTTTCAGCACAAGGCGACTCAAAGTGCTTTACAACACAAGAACAAAATTACAAAGTTACAGAACATGATAATGACAGGTACAAGATACAATGGTAACTAATTGTCTAAATAAGCTAAGCTAAACCAACAGATCTAAGCATGACTAAATGTACAGAACTAAACTAAGCTAAAACTAAAACTGACGGTTCTGAACTATCTAAAAGTACCCCAGGCCCACTATACAGCCGAAGTAAAACCAGACATATCTAAGCATGAGCTAAGACAGTCAAAAATAGTAGCTAAACTAAACAGATCAAAGCATGACTAAATGTACAGAACTAAACTAAGTGTACAGGAAGATAAAGCTAAACTAAACAGTACCGAATTTCTAAATGGTACTAGTGGCCCACTAAAACAGCCGATGTAGTAATTACTAAGATAAAGAGGGAAGGGGGGAGTGAGAGAGATGGGACAGCAGAGTATGAGTATGAGTATGAGTATGAGTATGAGTATGAGTATGAGAATGTGTATGTTTGTTTCCATACAGTAGGAGGCGGTATGATGCATTTGTGTGTGTTTGTGTGTGTGTGTGTGTTTGCAGAAAAGTCCATGAATCGCGTTCACAGATGTTCACAGGCAAGAAGGCAACAAGCTTCTGTTGACATAAATTCCAGGGAGAATTCAGGGGACAAAGAGACAGAGAGAAAAGAAACATGTCCGCCTTCCACCAGGAGCAGAAAAAAAAAAGCTTCCCGTTAGGACCTGGGACTCTGATGTTATTTCTTAATTGTCTTTAAGGCTCTCTGTATGCCATGCACCATACATAAATAAACCTGTTTGAGTGATTTCACCTAACAGTGCACAAAAATTGGTTTTAAAAAGCTGAAATCTGAGATCTCCTCTTTTCAACCCTCCTGAAGCCCTCAAAAGAGAGAGAGATTGAGAGAAGTAGACAGGCCCTTGTAACTTTGTGTCAATTTGACCCAAAGGTCACAGGATTAAAGTTGATTTCTCTTGAAATCATCCCCCTTGAACCATCTCTCTTTTCGGTCCAAAATAATTTTGGTCCCCAAAAGAGTGTCCTTTCTTGAGGTGTGGGTACACATCTGAAACTGGTCCTGAAGAACTGTCTTTCCTATCTTGAGCCATATCTGTGGAGAGGCTGTGGAGAGTTTTCCAATATAGAGATCTGAACAGTCCTCACTGCAAAGGTGATTTGTCCTTAGGTTGGACTAGTCTAGGTCTGAGAGTCCTGTTAGATTTGAAATGCACTGTGATGTTGTGTTTGGAGAAAACCCTTTTGACTTTCTCAGATAAGGACTTTCTCTTATAAGGATGACAATGTGTTTGTTCTTCCATTTCTCCCTGTGCTGTGGCATGTTTTTTAGATTTTCTCACTGACTTGACAAAAGCCCAGTTAGGATATCCACATGTTTGGAGAGGCAAAAAGTTTGAGATTCAATGGGTGATGGGAGTCAAACAGAAGCTATTCATCTGTGTGGGTTGTTTACCTGTAAACTTCAATGTTGAGGCTTCCAGCTTTTTCAATGTACACTAAGCAGTCAAAAAAATGCAGCTTGTTGTAATTTGCATCATCTCTGGTAAACTTGATGCTGTTTTTGACAGAGTTGATGTGTCTGGTGAATGCTTCTACATATTTCTCTTGGATTTTGACCTAGGTATTATCCATATATCTGAACAAGTGGCTCAGTGTTGTTCCCTCAAAGGAATTCAGGGCTCTCTTTCCCACTTCCCACATATAAAGATTGACCACAATAGGTGACACTGGAGATCAACCATGTTTCTGTCTGTAAAAACTGTCATTGTACTTGAGATAAATGGTGTAAAGATAGGTCCAACAAGGTACAGATCTGGTGCGGGGTAAAATTGATCCTGTTTTTTAGGTCATTTTCTTGTTGAAGTTAGTTCTACATCTGATATTGGTATACAAGTGAAAAGTGAAGTGACATCAACAGATGCAAGGATTTCTCTTGGACCTAGCTTTAAATGTTAAGATTTGTTTGCACAATCCATGGTGTTCTCTATGTGATGGGGAGTGCTTCCAACAAAACAAGCTAAAAATACCAGTAAGATGTTTTTGCTATATAACTGAGTTTATGCTGTTGAAAATGGGTCTGATTTGTGTTCCTTCCTTGTGTATTATGGGAAGTCCATTTAAACATGGCAAAATGATTGAGTGGTTACTTTGTTCTTTTAAAGTTTTTGCATAAAGTCTGTGATTTTCTTTTTGTAGGTGCTGGTTGGGTCTCTCTTCAAGGCCTCATATATAGTGGTGTCACTCAGTAATGTAGTTATTTTTTCCTGGTATTTATACATGTTGAGGACCACTGTGCATTTTCCTTTGTCAGCTGGCAAAACAGTGCTGTTTTGGTCTTGGCTGAGACATTTGATAGCTTTCCTTTCCTGTAGTGTGAAATTTAAAGGAGGTGGCTTGGCACTGGAGAGGGTTGTTGTTACTTTCATTCTGAGTTGTTCTGCTTCTGCCAGGTTATTGTTTGTCATAGCAGATTTTGTGGTGGTGATTAGTTTCAGGGCAAATATTTCTTGTGGAGAAATGGCAAAATTCAGTCCCTTTGCCAGCGTGTCCTTTTTTGGCTGTGTCTGACATAAACCAGGTTTTCTGTCGAAGGAGCGAAGCCGAAACAAGACACGGAGACCACAAATAAAGTAAGTGATTTTATTTACAAGGTGCAGGTATCTACAGTGGTGGTAGTCAGGAACAGTCTAGAAGGCAAGAAGGAGCAGGGTGACTCTCGGGTACAAGTCTTGGTTTACGTGTTGAGAACAGATGAGTCTGTGAATAATGTCTCTGTCTTTCTTACAGGTGTAGAAAGCGTTTGTGGCATCAAGGAGATGGCAAAGGTTTCCAAGATGATCCTGAAGGTAGGAGATCCAGTGATCCAGTGGTCCAGCAAGGTAAGTAATCCAGACGTAATCCAGGTAAGTTTCCGTCGGGTAACAACCCTTTAGGCGAGGCAGCAACCAGTGAGGTTTGATGCTCCAGCGTTGGTCTGGAACCAGCCGGAGGCTTAAATGCTGGATCAGCTCATCAATGGAATCAGGAACAGCTGAGGAAGGAAGGGTTAGTAGCGCCGCCCATAGGCGGAGCTAACTCCAGATCCTCACAGTCTCAGTGTCCTGTCCAACAAATTTTTAACCCACTGGTCCTTAATATTTGTGCTGTGAGCTGCTCCTGTTCTTGTCTGGTTATATGTGATGAAGAGATCACTCTTTGTTGTAATTTTAAGAATTTACCTTTTTGACAAGCATAACCCACATATCAACTGGACTGAGAAAGGAAATTCTCCAGTGCCCTCAGGGAAAGACAACCCCCTCTTCAGACCAACACAGGGGAATCAGCTCCTCAGGACAAAAACAGTAGAGCCTTCTCTTTGAAACAAACACAGGTTGCAGCTCTTCAGAAACAAGACTCAGAGCAACTCTGAACTTTCAAAGTTTGTGACTTTTACTTTTTAGTTGAAACTGAGAAAGCTTATCAGATGAGAAGTGAAACATTTTCAACTAATGAGAAAAACGTCCAATTGCTTTGTTGTAAAAAGTCTAAGGATTTGCTGTGTCCCAGATGACTGAGATTCCACGCCAACATGCTTAACAATCAATGAAAATATGACAAACTGAAACCAGGTGTGAGGTAGGAGAGCTGACAGGAATCAAACATTTGAAAACTTTTTCAAAATGAAACAATTGTCATGTAACAGAAACATCTGCAAGTTCAAATTATTTTAACTTTAAAATTAAAGGGACTGAAATGTAATCATTGGCTTTATGAGCATTAGTGGGATTTTTTTTTATCACCCACCTTTATTGGCAGCAGGCAATCATGTAGTTAAGTGTGTGTGTGTGCACGCACATGCATGTGTGTGCCCAAGTTCATTTCTGCCTGAAAGCAAACTCTCTCGTAAACCACTGGAGGAATTTTAATTAAACTTTCAGAAAGTAATCATTTCTGATTAATTTTTGGAGTCACCCAAACTCAAGATGTTTGCCACAACAAACGGATCCTAGGTCACACAAAAATGGATATAACAAAGGCAATTCTACAGATATTAAGCTAAAATCTGGTGTGGTAGTAACTGAGCGTTAATACCAACTTGGTATTATTGCTCAGTTACTACCACACAAATATATACCCTAAGTGCTACAGATTGTGCAACATCTTTCTTCAAAACTTTGGGATTAACCAGTGGTGTCATTTCTGTTTGTCAGTTCACAAAATATATCTGTATGACTTTAGCCAACACAGGAATGGCTATAACTCAATTTTATAGATATTCCGCTAAAAGTTGGTGTGATAGTAGCTCAGAGTCATTCCAAACACATATATGTAGTCCTATCAGATCAAGTAAGAGCTTTGTTTAAACTTTGGCAAGAACTGTTGATTTCAAGCCTGTCTGTCTGTTAGCAAAATATCTTAAGAACCACTGGACAGATTTTAATGCAACTCCCAGCGGCAGTGGCTCAGGAGGTAGAGGTTTGTCTTGTGATCGGAGGATTGCTGGTTTGAGCCCCCACTCCGGCTGTCTCAGCCGTTGTGGGCAAGACACTTCACCCGCCTTGCCTACTGGTGGTGGTCAGGGGGCTCGGTGGCGCCGGTGTGATGGCAGCCTCACCTCTGTCAGCCCGCCCCAGGGCTGACAGAATGTGTGGATGAATGGGTGAATGATTGTAGTGTAAAGCGCTTTGGGGTCCTTGGACTAGATAAAGGGCTATATAAGTGCAAGTCATTTATCAAAAAAGTAATCACTGGGTGTCCATTTAAAACTGATTAACCTTTTGGAGTCAACCCAATTCAAGATGATCACCACAGCTAGGTGCCAATCGCATCCACATAAATGGCTACAACTCATTAAATTTTATAGATATTGAGCTAAACATTGGAGTGGTAGTAGATGAGAGTCATTCATATCACAAACTTACAGTGATAACTAACTAACATATTTTTTTGGCAATTTTGGCATGCAAGCTGTCGGTTAACATGCATCTTTTAAATTAATTTAAAAGATGCATGTTAATTAATTTATTGTACTTTGGCCTGCTGCTCTGCATATATTTGATGTGCCACTGCTCTAAAACACAAGACTGAAAGAAATAAGTTAGACTTCAACAACTAGACATTCTGTTTTACAGATTAAATGTATGTGTTAAAGCTGTGAAACATGGAGGACTGTTTTTGTGAATGTAACACTCACATACCTCTATCTTTCTATGCATTTCCTCCAGCTTGTTGATAACAGACTGGACTCTGTCACTGAAGGCCACCAGGGAAGTTACAACTTCACTTAGTTCATCCTAAAAACAAACAAATCACTACTTAGTTATCACCTATCCCCAAAGGTGAAAGGGCAGCAATGTTTTGTCTGTGCCTCTGTGTGTGTTTATTTGTTTGTGTGTGTTAGCAAAATATGTCATGAACCACATGTCACAACTTCATCCCCGTCATAGAGTTGCAACATAGCCAGAGTGTACCACACCTTTTGCACAATGACTGCTGTATATAGGCACCAGTTCCCCCAAAAACACAAGTGAAAAAAGTACAGAAAATGGATGGATAGATGAATGATGGACAAATAATCGATGGGATGGATTTTAATGAAGCTCTCTAAAATTTAATGTACATCAAAATGTAATAGCTTTTTGCAACAATACAAATTAAGATGTCTGCCACAGCTAAGCGGTCTTCGCAACACAAAAATAGTCATAACCCATGTAATTTTACAGCTAATATTTACAATGTTAGTAACTGAGTCATTTAAAACTTATACTTCTATACTGATTGCTCATTTGTTTTGTTTTTTGAAATTTGCCATCAATTACTAGAGTCAAGTTTGTCCGTTAGCAAAATAAGTGATGAACTTTAGATTAAATTTTGAAATTCTCAGAAAACCTTCTGAGAATTTCAAAATTTAATCTAAAGTTCATCACTTATTTTGCTAACGGACAAACTTGACTCTATCTCCATCATATCTCCTCATATTAATGAAGACACAAGATTAGAACACTGCTAACCTCCTTATATACAGAATAACAGTGGGCTAGCCCACTCCTCATCTCCTTAGAATAATAACGATCACACAGCTCTGAATTCATTGCTTACCTTCTCGTATCTTTGACAAACACAGGGTTAGACTGTTGTGTCTTTCCTCATATTATTGAAAAACACTGGGTTAGACCACTGCTTTATTCTCATATCACTGACAAACTGGTACAATGGCTTTCATAGGGTTTTGTGTGTGCGTGCACCTAATGTATGTAAATCAGTGTTCAGGTAACCCAGCTGAGATTAGACTTGAACTGATGAGCTAAACAGGGATTGTCTGCCTGATGAGACTGTACTGTCTATTTTTTTGTGCATCCCAACCAACCACTCCCAACCCATTGAGCCACATCCGCAAACTCTTTTTTTTTTGTAGTTTTGTGAGGAATTTGTAGGGGTGGGCTACCTCCTTTTCAAAAGAATTTTCTCCCTTATTTGTTAGTTCAGGAAGGTAAAAAAAATGTCTTGTTTACATAGTCAAGTTTGCTAATAATACTTGAATTTTAAAATTATTGTATTAATAACACAACACTTGCAAATAAATCACAATTTTTTCCCCAAAAAGCAAAATACTGTCTGTGTGGTTGTTTGAGTTGAGCAGGAAATGGAAGACCTTCCTGATATATCCTGCCATCCATAGTTAGGGCGTAACAGAAACACAGGATTATACCGCTTCTCATATTATTGACAAACAAGGTTAAACCACTGTCTATCTTTTCATAATTAATTGCCAAGTTTTAGTTTCCAGAGAAGAGAATACATTGCTGCACATTAAAGGAATTTGGAATTAGAAACAGTGTTCTGATCCTGAAAGGCACCAGCTACCCAGAACACAAAAAGGAAAAAGCAGGTGACGAAAATGAATGCTGGTTTTGATCTTTTGATGGCGATTCACTGACACATCACACAAAACACCCATCTTTTCACCTTCTGCTGCTGATAGATGTCTGCCAGAGGAACCACCAGACAGGACTGATGATCCCCAAACACTTTGCAGAGAGAACATGTAGGAAGCTGACAGGTGAGGCAGTAGATGTTCAGCTTTTCACCTTCGTGGTCAGAACATGTTGCCTGCGTTTGAGAAGGAGAGAGCGGGCTGCAAAAAAGCCATAAAGACATTTATACTTTATATGGACTCAAAACCATAGTCTAACCTTGTTGCCTATCTCACCTTGGAACACTGTTGATTTCCTGGTTGTAAACATCAATAATATTCTCTACCAGCAGGTTTCTTTGCAGACCGTAGACACCATGACGATCCAGCACCACTTCACGTCTGCAGGAAGGACATCTGAAATGGCCACTATTCACCAGCATTGTGGTTCGAGCATGGAACAGAGACGGCTGTACACAAAAACTAAGAATTAAAAATGTTGCTGTCTTGATGAATGTCCAACACATTTAAATAACTTAAATTTACTGATAAAAGAGAGGGTTCTGCCTGCAAACATATGACCCTGTCTGCTTGCAGAGGCACCAGCTTAATGTAACCCTGCACAGGATCAAGCTGTGCATCGTCAATATCATTTTCTACTTAACAGTAATATGCTTATAAGGGCAGAGCGAGTATACCACTATCTGCATCTGTATCTGTATCTGTTCAACCATCTAAATCAGCGGTCTCCAATCCTGGTCCTTGAGGGCCACTATCCTGCATGCTTTACTTGTTTCTCTGCTCCAACACACCTGATTTGAATCAATGGGTGATTAATAGGCTTCTGCAGAACATGAAGAGGTAATTTAACCACTGAATCAGGTGTGTTAGAGCAGTGAAACAAGTAACACATGCAGGATAGTGACCTTCAAGGACCAGGATTGGAGACCCCTGATCTAAATTATCTGTATTTGTATCTGTTCTCGGAGTGGGTGGGGCCTAACCCGGAAGTGGGTGTTACATACCACCAGCCAAACTTAGAGAAAGCAGACTGTAAAAGAAAAACAAAAAAAAAACACCCGAGTGGAGACAGTGACCGACGCAACACGAGCTGTTTTCAGCTCTGTCTTGTTAAATGCGCCGCAAATGTTATGAAAAAAAGTTCACCAAGTAACTTTTAATATCATACAAACCAAAATAAAGGTGAGCTGAAGAAAACCTAAGGAGTACTGACTGAAAGGAGCGACGTGAGCTACAGTCAAGCCAACCACAGAGAGATTAGTCACTGTGTCTGTGTGTGCGAATCGAAAGTGAGGCACAGCTGTCACTGCAGAGATGTATGTGTGTGTAGGGAGGGGCAGGTTCTCTGTGACTGGCCAATCACAGATCGTAAAAACAGTCAGTTACCCAATGAGGATTTTCTTTAAGGACGAGCATGGATATTGACGAGTTTTACTCTTATCATGTTCGTACTCGTCAAAAATACTCCCATACCCTAGGTATCTCTCCAAAAATTTTATGGGATTTTTTTGTAAGGGTCTGCACTCTCTCACTTCTATCAAGACCCAGTTCCTATGGAACAAAGAGGCCCAAGTGGCTTTTGACCATCTCAAGGATCTGTTTGTCCAGGCTCCCATCCTCCACTCTCCTGACAGCGAGAAGCAATTTATTGTGGAGGTGGACGCTTCCAACACAGGGGTCGGAGCAGTTCATAGCCAACTGGGTAAGGATAATCGTATTCACCCATGTGCTTTTTTTTCAAGGAGACTGTCCCCAGTAGAGAGCAATTACAATGTCGGCGAAAGAGAGCTGTTGGCAGTCAAAATGGCCCTTGAGGAGTGGAGGCACTGGCTGGAAGGCGCAAACGAACCATTCATCATCTGGACTGACCATAATAACCTGGAGTACCTCAAAACCGCTAAGAGGCTCAATTCTCGTCAGGCAAGGTGGGCTCTGTTTTTCTCGAGGTTCTTGTTCTCTCTCACTTACAGACCAGGAGAAAGGAATATTAAGGCGGACACCCTCTATCGGATTCATGAGGATTCAGTGGACAGAGCCAAACCTAAAGTGGAGGAGTTCATTCTACCTCGGATGGTGAGGCTTTCAGTCTTTCAGCTCGAAGTGGAATTCCGTCAGGCTCATCAAGTTCATCCACCTCCTACTTCATGCCCCCCGGATTGTATGTTTGTACCACAACAGTTACGAGGCAAGGTAATAACCTTTTGTCACAACTCAAGGCTTTTCTGTCATCCAGGCATTAGCAAGACTTTGGCTATTGTTAAATCACAGTTTTGGTGGGAGACACTTACCAAAGATGTACGAGAGTTTGTGTCTGCCTGCTCCCATTGTGCCCAAGCTAAGGTGTCTAGTCGTCGCCCTTCTGGGTTGCTATGTCCACTTCCGATCCCTTCTCGACCATGGTCCCATGTTTCAATGGACTTTATCACCGGCCTCCTTGCATCGGCAGGTAACACCGTTATACTAACGATTGTTGATCGATTGTTGATCGATTTTCTAAGATGGTCCACCTGCCCTTCAGCCAAGGAGATGGCTGACGTCCTGGCTAAAGATCTGTTCAGGCTCCATGGGATATCTAAGGACATCGTTTCGGACCGGGGACCCCAGTTTGTGTCAAGGTTTTGGCGCAAGTTTTGTGACCTCCTGGGCATCTCCATCAGCCTCTCGTCCGGATTCCACCCTCAGACGGATGGACAGACGGAGCGGGCTAACCAGGAGGTAGAAACAAAGCTTCGACTACTCTGCTCTAGTGAACCATCAAAATGGGCAAGTAACCTACTCTGGGTTGAACATGCTATTAACGCTTTGTCATCCTCTGCCACAGGCTTGTCACCGTTCTATATGGTTTACGGCTTTCAGCCACCTGTGTTCACTGTCCAAGAAAGACCGGCTGGTGTTCCCTCAACCTACGCTGCTGCCCACCGGTGTCGCCGGACCTGGACTAGGGCCAGAAAAGCTCTGCTCGAGACATCTGCATTGTACTCCCATGCGGCCAATCGAAGCAGCCTGAATACCAACCGGGGGCAACATGTTTGGCTCTCGACCAAGGATCTACCCTTGAGGGTGAATTGCCATAAGTTGGCACCCAGATTCATCGGTCCATTCCCCATCTCCAAAGTGATCAACCCTGCTGCCGTCCGTCTGCAACTGTCCAGGAGTACCAGGTTCCACCCTACCTTCCATGTGTCCAGGATCAAGCCACAACGGACGTCTAGACTCTGTCCCTCCTCCAGGCCCCCCTACCCGCCTGGTTCATTGACGCAGCCCCGCCTTTACGGTCAGGAGACTCCTGCGGTCTCTGCGATGGGGTCGTAACATACACTACCTGGTGGACTGGGAGGGCTATGGCCCTGAGGAGCGGTCTTGGGTTCCTGCTAGGAACATTCTCGATAAGACTTTGATTAAGGACTTTCACCGGGCTCACCCGGGTCAACCTGGCGGCCCGTCAGGAGCCGGGCCCTAAATGGGGGGCTCTGTCACAGCTCACTGTTCCTGCCACGCCTCCTGCTCTCAAACCACAGCATCTAGTAAATTTCCACAGCCTTGCCACGCCTTCAAGTTCCACGCCTCTGCAATCACGACCATTAGTCTCACCTGTTACTCACAGTATTTAAGATCACAGTTCACACTCATTCCTCGCCAGATTATTGACCGGTTTATACCTAGTAGATGTCCAGCAATTACTCACAGTGTCATGTTTGAGGGTAGGCTTCTGACCCACATGCAGAATCAAACGCAGGAAACAACAGTAAGTTAGGAAGTTTATTTACAGCAACAAACTAATAGGTGTCTAGCAGGTGGTCCTTTTGGATTGGATTCTGGAAGCAGAGCAAGGGGTTAGTGATTTCACCAGAGGAAGACTGATTGTCAGATGGGGACAGCAGGTGTGTCAGCTTACGTCTTCACAGAGGCTTCTCAACCGGAGGGGGGGAAGGGGCAGGCTGGTTCCGAGCGTCCACTCGAGAGTTCCAAGGTGAGTGTCTCCGACAGGAACGAGCTGGGGCTGGAGCGGGCAGGCAGGTGAGGCTTGGAGCTGCAGGTGGAATCTGGATTTCAGAGTCAGGCTACTACCTTGAATGAGAGACAGAGAATGAGTGAGAAACCCAGAGGCTTTCTCAAAACAGTCACAACACAGAGTGTTTTCACAGGAGAGCGTGTCTAACGGGCTAGAGACTACCGTGATGGAGTAATCATCCAGCGGAGAGGCGAGGTCTAGCAGCTCCTTAAATCCTCCCTGGCTGATGACCCCAACGAGCTGCAGGTGCACAGCTCAGCTCCAGGCCACTCCCAGCAGGGAGCCAATGAAGAGAGACACACTGAAAAACCCAGATCCTGACAATACCCCCCCCCTCAACGGCCGCCACCTGGCGGCCAAGAGGAGCTGGATGGACGAGAAGCCTCAAAATCTCGGAGCAGCTGAGGATCCAAGATAAAAGAACGGGGAACCCAGGACCGTTCCTCAGGTCCATAACCTTTCCAGTTCACCAGGTACTGGAAACCCCTACCACGACGGCGAATCCCCACAATACGACGGACTGTGTATGTGGGGCCCCCATTAATGTCCCGGGTGGGTGGAGGGGGTCTGGAAGGAGGGCACAAAGGGCTTGAGACAACTGGCTTAATCAAAGAGACGTGGAAAATGGGGTGGATTCTTAAACTGTCAGAGAGCTTGAGACGTACTGAGGTGGGGCTGAGAATCGAGGATATCTCGTAAGGTCCAATGAACCTGGGAGACAGCTTCTTATTGAAAGATTTCAGCGTGATGTCCTTTGTGGAGAGCCATACCTTCTGACCAGGCTGGTATTGAGGTGCAGGAACCCTCCTTCTGTCAGCTAGACGCCAATTCTGAGTTGCAGAGCGGTTAAGGGCAGCAATGGTTTGGTCCCAGATGCGTCTGCATCGACGGAGATGGTGCTGAACGGAGGTGACAGAGAGTTCTTGTTCCTGAAAAGGAAATAATGGTGGCTGATAGCCAAGGGAAGATTGAAATGGTGACAACCCAGTAGCTGAAGAGATATGACAGTTATGGGCATATTCAACCCAGGGGAGTTGTGAACTCCAAGAGGCGGGGTTAGAGGTGCAAACACATTGGAGAGAGGCCTCCAGTTCTTGATTCAGCCGCTCAGTCTGGCCATTAGTTTGTGGGTGAAAACCAGAACTGAGCGCCACCTTGGCCCCCAACGCCTTCCCAAACTCCTTCCAAACCTTGGAAATAAACTGGGGACCTCGGTCAGACAGGATTTCAAGGGGTGTTCCATGAAGACGAAAAACATGTTTAATGAGGAGCTGAACAGTCTCTTGTGAGGAGGGGAGTTTTCGTAATGGGATGGTCAGGATGTTAGTGAAACCCTTGGAAAATGGCAAACCGGTAAAGTCGAGAGCTATGTGGGACCAGGGACGACCTGGGATAGCGAGAGGTTGGAGCAGCCCACTGGAGGGTTGATTGCGGGCCTTACTTCTGGCACAAACTGGACAAGCAAGTACATAACCCTTAACATCAGCATAAAGGTTCGGCCACCAAAAGGAACGACGGATAAGGGCAAGCATGCGATTGACTCCATGGTGACAGGAGAATCTTGCAGTGTGTGCCCAATGGAGCAGTCTTGATCTGACTGCAGAAGGAACATAGATTCTGTTAGGAGGTCCAGACCCTGGGTCTGGTTCTAGTCTTTGGGCTTCTTGAATCTCCCTTTGGATGTTCCAACAGAGGGCCCCAACTACACAAGACCGAGGGATAATATTAGCGACTCTTTCCTCATGGTCTGGGGAGAACTGTCTAGAGAGAGCATCAGGTTTAGTATTTTTAGAACCAGGTCTATATGAAATGATAAAGTTGAACCGAGAGAAAAAAGTGACCAACGTGACTGTCTGGGGTTGAGGCGTTTAGCCTCACGCAGGTAGGCCAGATTCTGATGGTCAGTCCAGACAATAAAAGGATGTTTGGCCCCCTCTATCCAGTGTCGCCACTCCTCTAAAGCTAACTTGATAGCTAAGAGTTCCTTGTCCCCCACATCATAATTTCTCTCAGCTTGAGACAAACGACGGGAAAAAAAGCACAAGGATGGAGCTTGTTGTCTGGGGGGGAACCTTGAGAGAGGACAGCCCCAACACCAGTATCTGAGGCGTCTACCTCCAGAATAAATTGTCTGGATGGATCTGGCTGAATGAGAATGGGAACAGTGGAAAACCTTTTCTTAAGTTCCTTAAAGGCTTTGTCAGCCTCACATGACCAGACAAATGGCTTCTTAATGGATGTTAGACTAGTAAGTGGTAGGGCAGTCTGACTATAATTTCTTATGAAACGGCGGTAAAAGTTGGCAAAACCCAAAAACCGTTGCAATTGCTTACGGGACGAGGGAGTGGGCCAGTCAAGAACGGCTTGGATCTTCTCTGGGTCTGACTTCACCTGCCCGCTCTCGAGGACGAACCCAAGGAAGGTAAGGGAGGAGGCATGAAACTCGCGTTTCTCTGCTTTAATGTACAGCTGATTCTCCAACAGGCGCTGAAGGACCAACCGGACATGCCTTCTGTGCTCATCAAGGGATCTGGAAAAGATGAGTATGTCGTCAAGATACACAAATACGAAATGGTTCAGGTAATCTCTAAGGACATCGTTAACAAGTGCCTGGAAAACAGCTGGCGCGTTCATAAGTCCAAAGGGCATTACCAAATACTCAAAATGCCCTAGGGGGGTCTTGAACGCTGTCTTCCACTCATCACCTTCTCTTATCCTGATGAGGTGATAAGCATTCCTTAAATCCAATTTAGTGAAAATGGTGGCCCCCTGTATCGGTTCAAAAGCTGCAGTGAGGAGTGGCAAAGGATACTTATTTTTGACTGTAATCTGATTGAGACCACGGTAGTCGATGCAAGGACGGAGTGTTCCGTCCTTTTTGCCCACAAAGAAAAACCCAGCACCTACAGGAGATGAAGACTTGCGAATAATGCCTGCAGCTAAAGATTCATTAACATATTTCTCCATGCTCTCCCTTTCAGGTCCAGATAGGTTGTAGAGGCGACTGGAGGGGAGTGGAGCGCCAGGTAAGAGGTCGATAGCACAGTCGTAGGGTCTGTGTGGTGGTAATGTTAAGGCTCGAGATTTACTGAAGACAGGGCCTGGTGCCCGTGAAGGACCCAAAGCAGATTGAAGGCAGGTAGCGAGACAACTAGAGCTCCAGGACTCCACCCTATTCTCTCGCGAGTTGATATGAGGGTTATGCAGAGACAGCCAAGGGAAGCCGAGGACAACTGGAGTCTGAGGAGAAGGAAACACAAAAAAGGTAAGAGACTCCCAATGGTTACAAGAAACCAAAAGATTAATGGGTTTAGTTTTATGAGTGATCCTGGGCAAAGGATTTCCATCAAGGGCCGACACCTGTATTGGAACCGGAAGGGGGATAACAGGAATCTGAAGTTGGTTTACCAGGGTCTCATCAAGGAGGTTTTGTTCACACCCTGAATCAACCAGGGCGAAGGTCTGGAAATGGGTCTGATCGTCAACAAGCGCACAAGAGAGTGTAACACGGGAATCAAACTTCTTAACTCCACCCACCAGTACTCCCGAACCTACCGGCAGGCTCTCCCTTTTAACTGCAGAGGACAGGAAGCCACAAAATGACCCAGCTGACCACAATATAGGCAAGCTCCAGTCTTCATGCGATGCTGCCGTTCTTCAGGTGATAACCTGGCTCGACCAATTTGCATGGGCTCCTCTGTGGCTGGTTCAGACCTATTGTTAGAAGAGGATGAAATGTGAGAAAAAATTGGTGCAGTAACAGGGAGGAGCTGTCTCTTAGAGCGGGACCGTTCTCGCACCCTGTTGTCAATCCTAATAGCCTGAGAAATCAAAATCTCCAATGTCTCAGGCTCGTCACGATAGGCCAATTAATCCTTTAATGGTTCGTTTAGAGCTTGGAGGAAAGCACCCTTTAGAGCCTCATCATTCCAGCCAGATGAGGACGCTAAGGTGTGAAAATCAATAGCAAAATCAGCTACTGATTGGCTTCCTTGTTTAAGACTCCATAATTTCTTAGTAATCTCAGAACCTGTCTCTGCATATCCAAAAGTCTGTTTGAAGTCAGAAATAAAATCAGTGAAGGAACTCTGCAACAGTGTCTGTTGAGAGTATTTGGCCTCAGCCCACCTTAATGCTCTCCCTTGAAGTAATCCAACAATGTAGGAGATGCGGGAGGGGCCATCAGGAAACGATTGGGGTGAACGAGAAAAGACTAATGAACACTGGAGCAGAAAGCCACCACATCTGCCAATCTCACCAGAAAATGGTTCTGGCGTGGGAGAGACGGCGTCTCTAAAACGGGAAGGAGATGGATCTAGCACCGGGGCTGCTGCTGCGTCATCCGCTGCTGCTGCGCCGGCTGGGCGAGGAGGTGGACCAAGAGCATAAAGTTTGCGATCAATATCCTGGAAGAGCTCGGCCAAACGATCTAGTCGTTGATTCGAATACGTCTGTTGGTTAGAGAGAGAGGTTAGGAGATCATCGTGTCTGGCTAAGATTGCTAATGGGTCCGGACGAGATCCTGCTGGGTCAGACTGTTGGCCGGATGATTCTGTCATGTTCGAGGGTAGGCTTCTGACCCACATGCAGAATCAAACGCAGGAAACAACAGTAAGTTAGGAAGTTTATTTACAGCAACAAACTAATAGGTGTCTAGCAGGTGGTCCTTTTGGATTGGATTCTGGAAGCAGAGCGAGGGGTTAGTGATTTCACCAGAGGAAGACTGATTGTCAGATGGGGACAGCAGGTGTGTCAGCTTACGTCTTCACAGAGGCTTCTCAACCGGAGGGGGGGAAGGGGCAGGCTGGTTCCGAGCGTCCACTCGAGAGTTCCAAGGTGAGTGTCTCCGACAGGAACGAGCTGGGGCTGGAGCGGGCAGGCAGGTGAGGCTTGGAGCTGCAGGTGGAATCTGGATTTCAGAGTCAGGCTACTACCTTGAATGAGAGACAGAGAATGAGTGAGAGAAGCAGAGGCTTTCTCAAAACAGTCACAACACAGAGTGTTTTCACAGGAGAGCGTGTCTAACGGGCTAGAGACTACCGTGATGGAGTAATCATCCGGCGGAGAGGCGAGGTCTAGCAGCTCCTTAAATCCTCCCTGGCTGATGACCCCAACGAGCTGCAGGTGCACAGCTCAGCTCCAGGCCACTCCCAGCAGGGAGCCAATGAAGAGAGACACACTGAAAAACCCAGATCCTGACACACAGTTCATGTCTGCCTCGTTTTCATGCCTGTCTCTCGACCCTCGCCTTCGGCCTACTCCTTGCCGGACACCTTCTCGGACTTTGACTACTGGTAACGACCCTCGCTTTCACTCTCTGGACCTCGCCTTGTGGATTATCCCTGTCTGGATTTGTTTGCTCATTACGGACTTCCTGGTTCTGACCCCTTGCCTGACTCTGGACTTACCCGACTGCTGAATCCCCTCACGGACGATCGTTGCTGCTTCCACCTCGCAACTCCTGGTGATCGTTCCAGTTCCAGACCAAGCCCAATCCAGACCGTGAGTGCCGCTCTTAACACTAGCGAACCTAATAGTCTGGTGTTTTCAAATAAAAGGTTAAACCTTTGTCTGTGTCCTCTCGTTCTGACTCTGTCCACGCTCGGCTTTGTCAAAAACTACCCAATCAATAATATATATATATATATATATATATATATATATATATATATATATATAAACTAATTTTCATAATGAAAAACAAAAAAATAAAACAGTTACCATTCAGCCTTGTCTCTAGCGTGTGTGACAGCAGGAAGAGCTGTCACAGGGCTATATTCATTCCTTTAAGGCCTTTAATTATTATTAATTTGTTTATTCTCTACACTAAGGCCAACCCTGGACGAATCTGCTCAGAAAGATTACGGATCCTGATCTTCAACACTGGCAGTTGTAGGGTCATACATCAGAATTTGGATTATTTCTGCATTAACAGCCTAATGCAAAAATGGACTGTTTCACCTAAACCAAACCATCAGTGTTTTGAGAAGAAACCCAGAGGCCTCTGTTGATCTTATCAGACCCAAAGGAGCCACATACTAGGAGGTTCTCCTTCAGATGACCCATACAACAGCCATAAACTAATCACTGTTGTTGACTCTAAACAAGAGTTACACCCCCTTCCCAGACCTCTCGGCTCCAAAGATGAAATCAAAATGTCAAGTGTACCACTTTGGAAAAAAATTTCATTCTAAGAAGAGAACAACCAAAAACCTGCTTAATTTCAAGAAACAGATAACGCCTTCATTCTACGGACATCAAAGGAATGATCATATTCCTTTAGACTTGGAAAGAAAGTACCACAGTGCCCTTTTTGGGATTCTGGTCTTTGCTCAGTATAGTTTGGACTACATTATCAAATGTGAACTTTCTAATCTGTTCAAAATAAGTTTCTGGACTACAACCCTCATGCTAAAATGTGATATTGTGCTAACATTGTTTTTTCTTCTTTCTAGTTATAAGAGCAACCACAGGTTCTTTTTTTAAAAAATACAAGAGTCACACATTTCATCTTTAATGTGTTTAGATGTCTATATGTTTTCTGTTTTGCTTTCATTCATTTACATATCAGATGTCATGTGAAAACATTATTAACGTTATTTGACCGTAATATGGTACATCTGTAAGTAAAACCCACTCAGTACCACCCGTCAGGTTACCACTGTATCAATATAAGTGTTTTACAATGCTAATAACCATGATTCATTGAGTTCTACAGGATCAACTTCATGTGAGAAGACTTAATTTAATCACTGATCGAGTCTGCTTCCCCTTTTATTAATTAAATTTAATTTTGAGGCAGAAAAGGAATGCAAAGATCTAGTCGCGTTTAGTTTTCTCCTCTCGGGTTACTGCTCACTGGCTAAATGACCACTGAAACTCCTGCCTTCATTTGAGAACCACGGCTCTGATTGGACTATCAGCATGCAAAGCCCAAGCCCCGGCTTTGTTTAAAAGGTCTAGCGCAAAGCCCTCCGGCTCTCTCTTTCCGCCCCTCTGCTCCGTTCTCGTCTCGTCTCTTTTTAACTTTTTCCTCTCTTTGCTTTTGTTTTGTTTTCGTGTTAATTTTGTTTTTCTGCGTTGCTGACTTCATCACATTTTCGTTTTAAACCCAATTTTTGTTGTTGATAAGTTTTTTTTAGTTTATTTCGGCGGTCAACATTGATGTTAATTTAGGAAGCCAGTTAAATAAGTAACAGTCAGAGCCTTTATTAAATTCCACTGCGTTGTCCTCGTGAGATCGACTTTTCTCCCCAGCCTAACCATCAAACTAGCTAGGTGAACGACCCATACAAGGGTTGTTCACCTGCCTGCCAAAGATGAGCTGCTGACTGTTTGGACCACCAGGACCGGCCGAAGGTTCAACTCAGCTCTCGCTGACGGAAGTGCCAAGGAGACGACACCTTCCCCCGCTGTGGCCTAAAAGTTCCTGGCTGGTACCGAGAGACAGCGGCCAGACGGATCCTTCTCTTGGTAGGATAAACTCTCTGAACCATTTGCTGGGCAGCTTCTGATGGTGCTCCAAGCTGGTCTATAGAGTTAGTCTCACTCAGGTGGTCAAATCCATAATAATCGTCATTTTTATTACGCAAAGCTAATTTTTAAAAACCCTTCTGCCTCAAAATTTTTGTTTTTCTGTTTAACCTTCAAGCCATTCCAACCCCTCAATCAGTATCTTATTACCACATTCAAACATGCAATATTTTCATAACCTGCCAGAACTTGTGTTATATTTGTTTATTCAATAAAAGTCATATAAATAGTGCAGCACTTAATTCAGTGTGCATGTGTTTTGATATGATTATGATTTCAATCCGAAGTGAAGAACTCGATTTGGGGTAATTAAATGTTGAGACTGATAACTAACTAAAATTATAGATTTATGTAATATTTCCCTCTTTTGAGAGGGTGGGGCCCCGAGGTATTATAACTTATGAATTATTAATGATTCAAACGTCTCCATCTCATAATAAAATATACCCTTTCCCCTACACAGTGGACATTCAAACACACCCACACAGTCAGAATGACAATAAATATAGACATGACAGGCTGTCTGTACAAGAGCGCCAGTTAAACACTGATAACAAACAGACACACTCTCTTTAAAGTTTGAGGCTGTTTGATGTTACATGTGAACGATGAATGTTGTGTTTGGACATACAGAAACATGTTGAGTGTAAAGGGCACCTTGTAAAGCTCATTAGCACACTTCCTGCAGAGGTTGTGTTGGCACGGCAGGATGACCACTGGCTTGTTAAAGATCTCCTGGCAGATGGGACACATCAGCTGTTTCTCTAGCTGTGTGAGCACTGCCTCCCGTTCTGCTCCCTGGCTGGCCTGCAGACATCTCAGGTCTGCTGACAGAGACATGACTGCTGCAGCAAATTGAAGCTTGTCCTGCGAAAACCACAAACATTTCATTTCTGCAAATGTTTTACACGTTTTTGGAAAATTATAATTATACAGTAGTGCACTGAACATCATGTGTTTTCCAAAGGGTTTTGGATGAATTTGTCCAAATAGACAGAAGTTTGTCAGATTTTAAAATTCTTAAACTACTAGCAACAGAAGACTGATGATCACGCATGTGATTATTTATGTTTCTATGCCAGTGCTCTTGTGCTGCCATGATTAGTGCTTTTGTGCTATCTTTCAGTCTAGCCCTCAAAGCTCTGGCTATACCACCGACAATTGTGGTGTTTTTTTGATGTATCTTATTTTGGGTTTGGTTTGTTGTGCTTATTTTTTTACTACTGTGATCTTTGTATTTATTATGATGTTTACCTGTCTCGCTGTCTTTTGGTATGAAAATGTTTTTCTATTTATTTAATCACTGAGCTCATCAATGGCACCTTTAGTAAATTGCTCCTTTCTCTGAACTTAAAGACTGTATTGTCATTTGCAGGGTGGAGGAGCTGTGTTTCACGCTTTTTTGAGCTGTACACCTAGGATTGGGTGTGTGGGGGAGGTCGTTGTTTTACATTGTTTAGCGACAACGAGAGCGACAAGGGTGAGGTCAAATGAATTTTGGACTTAGGACTTGGAGGTTTGGCAAACTGATATGGCACATCAGGAAAGAGACAGAGGATGATATGTTTGTTGAGGTTTGGATGACTGTGGGAGGAGGGTGAAGCAATGAGTGAGTGGGGGACACACTTACCAGTAGCTCCTACAGATATTATTGTTAAAACTTCATTTTACTTGTAAAACCGTATAAATATATGGAAGTCATCCTAAAGTAGATAGATTTCACTGAAGAAAGATAAGCTCATGTAAAATGCCAAAAAAAAGTTAATACGAAAATGAATTCAGGGGATGGAGCAGGCCCCATTGAAGCCCCAAGCTCAAATACCAGGGCAAATCCCGGAGACGCTGCTCGGAAAATCAACAACACTGATGTACTGGAAGCTATAGCATCACTTCACTTGGTGCTATCACTTGATAAAGCAGAGATACTGTATGTAAGAAGATTGAGTCTGAGAACTCAGATGCCAATGCTATTTTGGGAGGGGAAATTGCAGCACTAAAAGCCAAGGACAATACAGCGATATCAGTGCTAAAAGCTCAGATGGATCCACAGAATCAAACTTTAAAATAAGTGGTGGATATGGCCAGCAGCACATCGGATAGGCTGCAGGAACTTGAGGATAAAGTTAAGAAGCTATCAGGACAAGCAGAAGAAGTGTCTTGACCTAGAAGGCCTAGCTGAAGAGGCAGATGAGCATAAAATAACAAAGAGAAATCTATTGCTTTGCTCTTGGAATGTAAACGGCATTAATGAGCCATTAGCCATTATAATGGGTTAAAATACTTTTGCAAATGAAGGAGCTGCGAGCTGACATAATTTTTCTACAAGAGACACATCTAACGAACGAGGCACATAGGCTAATCTGAGCTAAATGGATAAATTCCGTCTCCCACTCCTCTTTTCAGCTAAGGCTATAGGAGTAGCCATTATAATCCGTAAAAACATTCCATTTATACATAACTTTACAATTGCGGACAAAGAAGGGAGATACGTTCTGGTAGTGGACGAGATACTAAATAAACTGATCACACTACGGTGTGGTGGTTTTAGAAAAGGGAGCTATACTGGTGATTCAACATTATATTCGGAGCATGAAATCAGGAGAGCAAAAATAAAGTGTGGTTGGGGTATTCTTTGATATTGAGCATATCATGTTATGAGTTGAATTATTACTAATTAAAATATATAAATTAGGAATTAATGGAAAAATAAAATTGATTGTGCATAATGTCATCTTCAGGGTTTGACCAAAACAGCTTTAACTCCATCATTTCTCATCATAAGATGATTTTAGTTTAAAACTCTGCATGAAAAGCAGCAGGTTAGGTTCATTCTTTTTAAAGGAATTCTAGGCCTTTATTTCATATTAGCAGGATTACCCTGAGATGTAAATTTATGAACTGATCTTGAGTCAAGTTTTAGTTTAGTTTAGCAGAGAACTGCTGCTTGTAGAGTTCACAGAGGGAACCACAGCTTAAAATAATCAGTTGCCATCTCTTAGTCAGTCTACAGGCTGGTTTTATTTACAGGGCAAGGGATAACTCTCAGTTTAGCTGCCACTGAAAACAGTTGGCCCAGAAGGTGCACACATCCTATGAAATAACACATCCCCTGTCCAACCCAAGAAATAAACAGTTCCTACAAGAACCAGCTGGTGAATTTTAATCCACTGAAACTTGCCTGAACTGGACAGGATAACAGAACCTACCTTGTTCTGGAACTTCCTCCACTTCTTTTTCACTTGTTGTCCCTCCTCTTCCTCCCCTCAATACTCACCCAACACTCTGAGCAACTGTCTGTCTGTCTGTTTGTCCATAGACTCTTCGCTGTCTGCGGCAGCATGTGTCTGTATGTGAGAAAGACCATGCACAGTGATTGGAGATGGTGTGTGTGTGCGCATCAAGTTTCAGGCTCTGAAATGACTCTGACACGCACATACCATATGAGGAGGCTGCTGCTGTGTGAACAGATTAAGACCCTGCCTGACTGTGCATTTTCTTCTGTTTCACTCTAGCAGCCCTGTTAAAGATGTGAAAATATCAGTATTTTGTTTCAAAACAGTTGTTTATAAGTTAGATAACTTTAAAACTGTTATCTGTTCACTTGTTTAAACTTAAAATATCATGACTTTTTGTATGTGTAAAATCAACTGTAACATAAAAACAGAATGCAATGCTTTGTAAATCTCATACACCTATATGTTTTTCACAAAGGAACATGAAAAAATATCAAATGTCAAAACAAACTGTATCATTTTGCTGCACCGGCATTTTGAGGCTTACTTTGTACTCTGTGTTTGTCTCTCTGTCTTTTTAAGACAGACAACCTTTGGATGGCATTGATTTCCTCTGCATGACTTAAATTTGGCCTCCAGTTCTTATGTAAAGAACCTTGGTGTTATTTTTGATCAGGATATGTCTTTTAACCCCTACATTAAAAATGTTACCAGGACCACTTTCCTCCACCTACGTAATATAGCACTAAAATTAGAAACAACTTGTCTCAAAATGATGCAGAAAAAACAGTCCATTTTTCACATTAGACTATTAGAATTCTTTACTCTCTGGGTGTCCAAAAAATTCTTGAAAAAGTCTTCAGTTAATCCAAAATGCTGCTGCCAGAACTCTAATAAGAGTTGGAAGGAGAAAACATTTTTCTTCAGTTTTAGCTTCTCTTCATTGGCTCCCTGTCAAATTCAGAATAAAATTTAAAATCTTACTCCTAACATATAAAGCTCTCAACAACCAAGCTCCATCTTATATTAAAGATTTTATTGTTCCATATTTTCCTAACAGAGCACTTTGCTCTCAAACTGCAGGTTTACTTGTGGTTCCTAGAGTTTCTAAAAGCAGAATGGCAGGCTTAGCTTTCAGCTATCAAGCTCCTCTCTTGTGGAACCAACTTCCAGTTTCTGTTGATGAGGCTGACACCCTGTTTACTTTTAGACTGGCTTTTTTTGGCTTAAGACTTTCCTTTTTGATAAATCTTATAGTTAGGGTTGGCTTGGGTTTTCTGATCTATCCCTTAGTCATGCTGCTATAGGCTTAGACTGCTGGAGGACAAATTGACCACATTTCCTCACTCTTCTGCTTTCTTTACTTGCTTTACTGTAATAATTTTTTTATATCATTAACATGTGTTTTTCTTTGTCTTTCTTCCAGTAAAAACTACTCCTGGACCAGTCATTCTGTGTTTTTCTGTCTCTTTCCTGTCCTCTCTAACCCCAGCTGCTCATCCTGAGCCTGGTTCTGTGGGAGGTTTCTTCCTGTTAAAAGGGAGTTTTTCTTTTCCACTGTTGCCAATGTGCTGCTCAGAATGGGAGACTGTGACAAAGTGAAGATTCAACGCAATCTGCTGGCTTCCTTTGACAGAATTTTTTTTTACTAATTTGCTTCTTATAATGTATGTGCATGTTTTTGTACAGTGCCCTGAGGACTTTTGTTGTGACTTGGCGCTATATAAATAAACTAAATTAAATTAAAATTAAAACTTCTGTCAAGGAGTGATAAACATGGCTTTGTAGTTACCATAGTGATCGTAAGGAGCCTCTGGCAGCAGCTTTAACACTTCTTTTGATCTTGGTTTGTGTTGAGAGAGGTGAAAATGGTGGAAACTTGGAGCAATCCCATCCTGAAACTGTGAGGACTCACACTTATGGGAGTCAGGTCTTACCTGGAGTTGTGAGCAAAGCCAACCTGCTGAGGAGGTCATAATTTCAGAACCAACCAATGAGAGACATGGAATAAAGATAAAGCTGGCCCTGAAAATGTGTAGGGACTGAGGGAGGAAAGAGAGGTGGGAATGGGTATCAATATGCTTTTGTGTGTTTTAAGTTTAATCGTTTTTTCATTACAACCAGGATTAAGGAGGGGTTTGTAACTTTACCCTGTTTTGCGTAACCATGAAAAGTAGGTGTCTATAAGTTTATTGTTTTCAGCATAATGTTGTGGAAGAAATCAATTTCCAGGCACTGTTAGATGAAAACACTCAAACAGGTTTATTTATGTATGGTGCACAACATACACAATCAAGAATTAACATCAGAGTCCCAGACTGAATGGGAAGCTCCGAATAAAAGCTCTGCCTCCAGAGTCCACACAGGAGCTTTTATCTAAGATATTAGAATGTTGCTAGGTGAGGACACAGGAAGCAAGGTCAGTCTGGTTTCAGTGAAAAGTAACAGGGTCATTTGGTGAAAACCTCATAGGCTGTGGAATTCAGACAGAACATGACTTGGAATTCATGCATAACATAGTCAAGACTTGTAATTCAGACATTACACAGTCAGGTGTTATCTTATAAAAACCTTGCCACCACAATAATCATGGACAGGAATTTAATATAACCACAAAGACATGCAGAGGAGGGAGTTCCTGTGGACCCTCCAATGTGGATTATACTCTTTTTGGACCCTTGCATTTTTTTTCTTTTAGTTTTTTAGATTTTAGTGAAAGCATATAATTTGTAATCATCATTTCCCCTTTTTAATATTTTTTATTTTCAATAAAGTCTGGCCAAGGGCATTGTTATGTGCTTCGGGCACATTCTAATTATTTTGTTTATTTTTCCCAATTGCTTTGTTTAGAGATTTTAGTTGTATTATCTTTTGTTAAAATATTATGGCGCTTGGGGATTTATTTAGGTAATGAGTTGCGTTTAGTGGTGGGCTGTTGGTCCGCCTATAAATAGGCTGGGTTTTAGCTTCTAGGGCGTCTTTTTTTTTCAGCTGGTCCACATTCTCATTGTCTCGTGTCCTTAAATATGTTGGGTCCCTGGTGGCCGTAACAGGCATATACCTGAAAAAAGGCTCTTGTTTTTTTACTGCGTCTTTGGTAAATTCCTTGCTTATTCAGTTGGTTTATGACAAAAGGCCCAAGCTGTTTTAAGATGGGGCCCTAGGGTACCCCCTGTTCCTGGTGCTCTACTTAAGGCCTCAGAAAGGAGTGACAGAGTGGTTTTGGAACTCACTGTGAATGCAGTCTCTGATAAGTGGTCCTTGCTGAGTCCTTGCTGAGTCCCTGAGTTGCCTCTAGGCTGAATAAGCAGTGAATTACTACCTTTGACCTCATCTCAGTTGGTCAGTTTTTAGTCAAAATCCTTCTTGTCTGGTACTCTAACAGGGTTTCATGTTAGTTTGATGCTTGTTTGAGATTTAGATGGTATAGGTAGGTAAGGTGAGGATTTTAGACCTCCCAGAATTGGCTGGATCAACTATGGTTGTAGAGAGATTTTGTCAGAGATAAATGCTGACTCAAGGGGTCATAACCTCCGACCTTAACAGTTCTCTTTACACTTCTTCTACAGTACATTTGACAGTACGTTTACAGTACATTTATACATCAAATTGTCCATCATTTTATCAGTATCAGTTTAGATTATTACCAAATAAAATTTCAAAAAGACTGTTGCACTTTAAAGAACACATTTGATGGATGTTGGGGTTTCATGCAGTGATCTTGCCAGTAAACTGAGAGTTGCCTCTTTACTGGGACACTTACTTTCATATGGAAATTGATGATCTTGTTTATTGTCTATTGTTTCTCTTTTTTATATCTTTTACATTTTTTACAAAATAAGAACTTAGAAATACTTTGTCCTGTTTTATCCATTCAAATATCAAATCGAAGGGCTCATTCGGGAAATGGCTGCTATGATTTTTGGATTTTCTAACTTTTATAATTTCAAAAAATATTTACCTTTATTTTCAAATATTGCATTATAAAATCACATAGAGATATCTTCAGTTCCTTCAAAAACATTGATCTCCTTTAAATCTGCTTTCAGTGTTGCATTCATGAGCTGTGTTCATATTTTTTTAAACTTTAAACTGAAAAAGTTCTGTTTTTTATTTGAGGAACTTAAACTGAGCATAGTCCAAAATAACAAATTCACTGAACTAAAGAAACACTGGAATGGTTAGCCACAGCGCAACCTATGTGAGAAGTCACGTGTCTCAAAATGGGCATTCTTAGTTACTGCCAGAATGTCAGAAGACCATAATTATCAGAGTAAAAACCTAAACTCAGCAAAATAGTCAAATATTTTACCATTAATTGTTCAAATGCTTAGAATGTGACCATTTCAGCTTTCATTTGTCTTGTCCATAGTGTATTTATATGCTGTACAGCAGGGGTGCTCATTACGTCGATCGCGATCTACTGGTCGATCGCGGAGGCAGTACTGGTCGATCGCAGCGTGACGTTAAAAAATATTTGTCAGCCAATCAAACATCCCGTCACTTGATTGACATACAGGGCAACCATTCAGATGACACCTGAATTTTGACCTTTNCTCGGAAATATCTGCTGCACTTAGTGGTGTTGAAAACAAGTCCGATCCAGGGCTGGATTTAAAACCTAATGTAACGTGTTTTTATTGTAAAAAAAGAGGACACATTGTGGCCACTTGCCTGGTTTTAAAGAAAAAGAACGCTAAGCCGGTGGCTCTAATTAAAACTCTAAATCCCGTTACTCCGTCTTTTTCAACACAGAAGCCTTGTGAATATGCTGATTTTCAGCCTTTCGTTATGGATGGGTTTGTTTCTGTGTCTCTTACTGGTGATACCGCTGCCTCTCAGTCCTTTATTTTGGAGGGTATTTTGCCGTTGGATGAGGACACTGCAATTGATTCCGATGTGCCAGTTCGGGGTTTTGGTATGCAAGACATTGGTGTTCCTTTGCACAAAGTCGTGGTCCAGTCTGACTTGTGGTCTGGGGACGCTGTGGTTGGGGTGTGTCCTAGTTTTCCTATAGCGGGCGTTTCAATGATAATTGGCAACGACTTGGCTGGGGGTCGAGTATTGGTTACCCCAGACGTTACACCCGTCCCGGTGTTGCGTACTGGTCCAGATGCGCTTGCTCGTACGTTCCCGAATGTCTTTACGTCGTGTGCAGTTACGCTTGCTGCTTTTAAGCGTCAACAAGAGGAAAACAAAGATGACTTGGACTTGAGTGATAGTTTTCTGTGCAATACTGAATCCGAACATGTCCCATTAAAGAGAAGAGTGGGGAAGGATTTGTTGGATGTGAACGCGCTGTCCTTGTCCAGACAGCAGTTGGTGATGCTCCAAGCGGCTGATGAGAGCTTAGCACCTTTGTTTAACGATGCATTACCAGATAAGTCAGATAAATCTGGCTTCATTTCTACTGGCTACTTCTTGCATGATGGGCTTTTAACGCGTAAGTGGACGCCTTTGAATGTATCTCCTGCTGAAGAGTGGACTATTGTGAAACAGATTGTTGTTCCAACTCCATATCGTTCAGAAATTTTGCGGTTGGCACATGATAATCCATTAGCCAGTCACCTTGGTATAAGAAAAACATATGATCGCATTTTGCGTCATTTCTTTTGGCCGGGTTTAAAGAGCGATGTCGTGCGCTATTGTAATTCGTGTCATTTTTGCCAAGTATCTGGGAAGCCAAATCAGACGATTCCTCCCGCCCCTTTGTGCCCCATTCCAGCCACTTCTGAACCATTTGAGAGAGTATTGATTGACTGTGTGGGTCCGTTGCCTCGAACCAAAGCGGGAAATACGTTCTTGGTAACAGTGATGTGCACCTCTACTCGTTTTCCAGAGGTTTTTCCGGTGCGTAAAATCTCTACGCCGGTAGTGGTGAGAGCATTAACAAAGTTTTTTTCATTGTTTGGGTTGCCTCGGGTTGTGCAGACTGACAGAGGGTCTAATTTTATGTCCAAAGTGTTTGCGCAGGTTTTAAATCAACTTGAAATAAAGCACAGTTATTCCAGCGCTTATCACCCGGAAAGTCAGGGCGCACTCGAGCGTTTCCATCAAACGTTAAAAAAAACATTTACAACTGTTTTCTATACGGGAGGTGGTTCAGGAGTCTCTGAGGTTTAGCCCGTCGGACTTGGTGTTTGCTCACACTGTTCATGGTCCTTTAAAGCTACTGAAAGAGAAGTGGTTGTGTGAAAAATCTGATCAACATTTATTGGACTAGGTCAGTAACTTTCGGTTGAAGCTGAGCCGTGCCTGTGAGTTGGCCAAAGAAAATCTTAAAACTGCACAGGCTAAAATGAAGTCTTTCTTTGTCAGAAATGCGGCGATGAGAGTTTTTGAGCCTGGTGACAAAGTGCTAGCGTTACTTCCGGTTCCTGGCTCCAGCTTACAAGCGCGCTACAGTGGCCCCTATACAATCACAAAGAAGGTCGGAGATCGAGATTATTTGATCTCTACTCCTGATTGAAGGCGTATGTCCCGCCTATGTCATATTAATATGCTTAAGCCTTATATCGAGCATGCGCCCTCTTTGACTAAAGCTGTCAGTTGTGTTTTCAGTGACCGAACTGACGACGTTGTGGGGACAGGTGTGGATGCATGTGAGGAGCTGTCCAGTGCTGAACCTGAGGGTGACGTCTTTTCCACGGGTATCATGGAAGGGCGACAGTAACTTATCTTGGAAAAAGGGTGGGGGGAGGTCAAGTGTGCCCCGTTGAGGCTAAAGTAGAGGCTATTTTAGCTGTTCCGGTACCTACTACTCATACTGAATTACGCCGCTATCTAGCGATGGTTGGTTACTACAGAGGGTTCTGCAAAAACTTTTCCTCTGTGGCTGCGGCTTTAACAGACCTACTTAGCCCTAAAGTAGCTTTTATTTGGTCTGCGCGGTGTCAGTCTGCTTTCGAGCAAACCAAAAAGTTGCTCGTTAATGCTCCTGTGTTGTCCGCCCCTCGTTTTGATGTTCCATTCAAGCTGGCTGTGGACGCATGTAATTCTGGAGTCGAAGCTGTCCTTCTTCAGGATGGTACAGATGGGGTGGAACATCCGGTTTCTTATTTTTCAAAGAAACTTGATAAATATCAGAAATGGTATTCCACCATCGAGAAGGAGGCATTAGCGTTGGTCCTGGCTTTAGAACATTTTGAGGTGTATGTGGGCGGTTCTAGTGAATTAGTGGTTGTTTTTACGGACCATAATCCGTTAGTTTTTCTGGATCGCATGCACAATAAAAACCGCCGCTTGATGAATTGGTCTCTGCGACTCCAGTCCTTTAACATCTCTATTCAACATGTTCGTGGAAAAGACAAT
>NC_051437.1:3664951-3680522 GCF_001649575.2 Kryptolebias marmoratus | reverse complement strand
GGTGCACCCTCCAGTAACCCTTCCAAGGACTCCAAAAAGGGTGGGTATTCTGAACTGCTGTTGGGCGCATAAGCGCAAACAACAGTCAGGACCCGTCCCCCCACACGTAGGCGGAGGGAGGCTACCCTCTCGTTCACCGGGGTAAACCCCAACGCCTTGACCAATCCAATAGTCCACAATGATTTCATCAGCCCGTACCGTTGGATCCAAGGTTAATGTTAACGTTCTGCAACCATATGGTCCATCCCTGATTTGTATAGCAGCTCTCATCGCAGTGCGGTGTTATAAATTCTTTGACTAATTTCCCGTTTTACCCTTCTAACATACAAACATGTAAATACATTGCAAAGTGTAAGAAAAGCAATACACATCATCAAAAGCATAAGAGGAGGAACTACATACTGTTTGGCTGTAGGGGACATTCCACTAAAGATGTCCCACCAATGGTGAGCTGATGACTGCTCAATGAGTTTAGCCGCATGCAATACCTTTCCTGCTGTTAACAATGTCGATACCTTGAGACTGGAGACGTTAGACTGGTGTGAATTAATCAAGTCTTGTAGGATCTTTGAGTCATTCAATGCGCATTTGAATCGATCCAAAGAGACACTCCAGGGTACTTGTAGAACTTGCCACTGTACCGCAGTCAAACGAGTGCCGGTAGTATAATTAGTTAATTTATAAGTCTGGTTTCCCCAGTGCCACATATACACATTGTGTAGACAGCCGGTGAAAGGCACCGTCGGTAACTGAGAATGACTCTTTGTTGTTGCTACGCACAGAGAGTGTGGACCAATCTGCCATAACATGTCCCTAGATGGTTCATGAGTCCAGTCACACAATACCGTGTCTTTGGTTAAGCATGGGTTAACATGTCCCTGTTGTAGTTTACACACCATTCCCTTATCAGCAGTCTCGCATCGAGATAGGTCATAGATTAGGTTCGTCTGTGGATCAAACCAGTCATCTTGTATTTTCAGAAACCAAAATCCTGTGGAAGTAATTACAGGTAAAACAAAGTATCGACATACAGTAGTTACCTTACTAACATTAAACTGCTTCCAGTGGCCAGAACACATGGAATCATTACAGACAGTGCGATCTGCTTGTGGCAGAAACCATAAGTCCTTGGTAATGTTCCACATGGTCCTCCACCCATTGATGTTATTGGTGGTTACCATTCGCTGAAACCGTTCCTTCTGCAGTCCTATGTTTAAGACCTGTAATGTACATGTAGTCCAGTTCAGTGCTTCTGACACATTTCTCAATATGTCAGCCATTGCTTTCCATGTTTTTAGCTCCCATCTCAGAGCTTCTTGAAACAGAGCAGCTGTTTCCTTTTGAGTTGTTACCGTTGTGGGCATCCACACCTCCATTTGATACACAGCCTCGGAGGCGTGTTGCCCAGTGTTTGACAGCATTGTTCTTGTTACTTCTCCATCAATTGTGTTTGAAAGTCCCAGCAAAGTTCCTGATCCTCCCAGCAATGTGTCATACCATGATCGTCTCTTCCTGTGGTGTGCACAGTTGGGCAAAGGAGGGAAACTCACTTGCCAGACCACGTCCTGTGATGTCCGGGTTTGTGCCATTTGAGTACATGTCGTTATGTCTGGAGCCATCTGTTGTTCTGCCAGGACCACATCACGTACTTCCTGGGTTTCATCATTACCCCGGTTGACGCCTTGGAGAGATTCGCCAGCAGCACCATGGCAGCGATGACATGGCACATGATGACCCGGAACGCGGCACAGCCCTCGCGGAGCCATCCATGGTTTGGCATGGTGTCGTTTCCCCTCCAGGATGAATCTTAAACATCAGTCCTGTAACACAGATATAGATACTCACAGAGACATAACGATTAGTTCTCTCAGATAACATTTAGCAACTGGCACGTTCACCCATTTCTCCTCCCCGGAGTACAGTACTGATACTGTCGCATCCGGTCCCTGTGCTATTATTTCAGCCGCACGAGGAGGGCCATGTTCTTGTCTCACCCAAACTTTAGCTCCGGGCTTATCCGTGGATCCAAATCCACCGGTCCCAAGAGCTGTAATTTTAGTCAGGGCAGATATTTCTTCCTCTGCTCCCATGTGGCATGGTTTCACCACCAATTGTGCAATTTTGTCACCTTTTTGCAACACCAGTGTCTCAGAGCCTGTTTGCAGACCACCCCAAGTTCTCCTTGATCATCAATCTTCCACATTCTGATGGGGTCATTGTGAGGGGTGTCATGCATTGAAACCATTCTGTTCAATGGTGTCGCACCTGGTCCCAATGGACAATTGTTTATTTGTTTGTCCAATATCCAAACAACTCTATGAACTTCTGTACATCATTTTTAGTTTGTGGTAGTGCAAACGGGATTATTTTATCTTTAGCTTTTTGCACAATTTCTCTTTCTCCTTTGTTCCAACAGATTCCCAAAAATTTCAAAGCATCCTGCACATTTTGATGGAACACCTTTCAACCCATTTTGAAAAAGTATCAATCAATGAATCAACACTTTGTTTTAGTTCAATCGGAAATGAGCCTCTTTTTAGACCATATTTCCACATTTCCTGAGAGTTGTTGGAAAAACTCTTAGAAAAGATTTAATATCACATTGCTGTATTATGTTACTCATCCCTCCTGCTGATGGTATCTACTAAGGCCTGTTGTTCTGAACTTGGTAAATACCATCAGTCGCAAGTGATGCTTTTTTTCCTTTCGTTTTTCTGTTACAGAAGCTAGGTTTTGTCAATTATTCACTATCAGTAGGGGTCATCAGCCTTCTGCGTCCCCCCTGTTTAGCAAAAAAAAACAATGTAAAAAAAGCATTTTGACCGACAGTGTAAATTGTCACCTTTTGATTTTTAGCTGACTCACAAGCATGTGTGAGAGCAATGTCTTCAGCAGCCTGGGCTGAGTTATCTCTGGGTAACTTTTCTGCTTTAATAATTTGATCAACAGGAACTAGTTTTTTAGAATAACCCATTTTGCAGTCTACCGTTTAGGCTGCTTGAATTTCCCATATTTATTTACTTATAATGTTTTTATGTTTACAAAATCATTTACTCAGTCACACAACTTCACCGACAGCACTCAGTCGCTCACTTACACACGCTCGCTCAGTTTCTGCGTCTCACTCACTCCTCTTTTTCACCCACACAACGCTAAGTCATTTTACAATTCATTCAACAATTCCCATTCTTCATTTAACATCAAGCACATTTACATGAAACATTACAGAAAGTGAGTCACATTCAGTTTGTTTTGTTTGAGCACGGGGCACAGACCATCATGCTGAAAGTCCTCCGCATCCTCTCCTCTGTTGTTGAGCCTTCTCTGGGAGGGCCCTGAGTTTTGTTTTTAAAACACTTGGAGAAGCAGTGGCCTGTTTTACTGCAGGTCCAGCATGTTAAATCTTTATTAAAAGGTTTATTTGATCTGTATGAGCTGGATCCTCATCAGGAGTGTCCTTTGCCTCGGCCTGCCGGACTCTGATAAAATATTTCATCACTGAAGAGATCATCTAAGTCTATTTTAGTAGTAGTTTTGTCATTTGTCTTGTAACTGCGAATATTGGCCCAGTGACAGAGCTTGAGGATGTGGGGACCGAGTCATCCCTCTCCTCCCGGTCGTCCCTCTGGGGACAGTGGGGTGCTCTTGGTTGAGTGTCACTATCTTCTGGGCGAACAAAAAGAGAATAAGTTTTCTTTTGATCTCTTCAAGATTTTCTTTCTTTAGATTGTTCAATTTGATCTTGTCTAACTTTTGCATTTTGCAACCACAATTTGGCACATTCAATTTCAGCTTGAATTTTTTCCTTTTTCTTTCCTCGTTTAAGAGGAGTAGTTTGAGTCACAGCACTCTCAGCCACTTGTGTCATGTTTTCAAGCAACATTTCTAACAACATTTGCACATGCTGTCTGTGTAGCAAGATGTGCTGATCTGTTTCTTTCGCTTGTTGTTTTAGTTTTAACTGAGCCACCTCAGCTCTTCTACACTCCCTGTCTCTTTTTCTCCATGCTGCAGCACAAGCCCAAATGCGCCGCTGCAAACCAGCAACAGGTTTTTTCACATTCACCTCAATTTTCTCTATCACTTTCAACAACTGCTTGGGACCCGCTTCCTGGAGCGGCTCCTCCCCGGCCTTTATTTTTCCCTAAACATTGTACACCTTCTTCACTATCCTTTTCGTGACGCCAAAAATGTTTTGTGAAATATTTAGACAGGATCGGAAGAAGTCGGCACAAGAATTATCACACTCACACTGCTTCTGCGAGAATAATTGTGTAACTTTATTCCGCCACAGAACACAGTAAAACAAGCAGCATTTCAATGCTTCACAACTCTGTGATGCTAACTTAATAAAACATAAGCGCCTCTTACCTTGACACTGGACTGGAGAGCCGACAGTCCGGGCAGAGCAGCATCAACGTAGCTGGGCGTTCACGCACAACCCGCAGCAGACTCTGTCCGGGGGTCGGTGCTTCCCCGTATTATAGAGGTGAGTAAACAAAGACCGCGTGCGAAGAGGGAGGGCCAGTCCCTCCGCGCAGGTGTTCCTGCTATGAGTTAGGCGTTTGCAGCCACTTTCTCAGACTCCCAAGTGTCCGCACACAGAACAGCATAAGATTCACACAGAACAATATAAGTGTTGTCTTTCCCCGTCTCACAAAAACAAGTTATCTAAGTAGAAATATAAATGTTCACACAGCATTCCCCGTTTACCCGTTTCACACACCTGTTTCACAAAAACAAGTTATAAAAAATGTATCCCTTCAGACTGTTATTAATATATTACATTACAGTATAATTATTTAGGGAGGTTATGATGACGACTGACTGTGGTTGTTTTTCCTCTCCAATGTAGACATTTCTTTGGAGATTCGGGTGATGACAGTGAGGAAGATCAACAGAAGAGGAGAGCCAGAGTGCAACCCAAACCCTCAACACTACCTCAAGCTCCTGCTGTCCCACCCCCACCTTGTCATGTGCAGAGGAGCAGCACAGTTGTTCTGCCTCCACCCACTCCACCGACACAAGTTGAATGTTGGCCAACAGAACAGCAGCAAACCTCTTCTGAGTGCATGATGTACACACCTAACAGACGAAGAGGTAGCAATGACTTGGGCTCCATTCCCTGCTCTCGTTTTTCTGCTACGATTTTGATTACATATTTGATTGTTTCTCTTTGTATGTTCATCTTTTTGGTATGTGCTGACCCAGAGTTTCCATGGGGCACTAAAATGCATTCAGAAGCATTAAATGGATTTTGTTAAATGCAAGGCCTTAAACGGTATGAAAAGGGGGGGGTGTTAATATCATATTGATTTGTTTTACCTTGTCAAAAACATTCCTGGAGTGTTGCTTTGACTCTCTCATGCATGTTTGAGAAGTCCTTGAATATCTCATGGCAACCATTCAGCTGTGCAAAACACCTGGATGAACCTAACACTGTGGTGCAGCACCAGAGTTTAGGTCTATGTCCCGAACCTGACTGGATATTCAGACTGGGTCGAGCTGCAATTAGATGCTTGATGTTTGGCTAGGCCTTCTGTGGCCTGTTTTTAATGAGCCTACAATACATACAGCACACAGAAAACTAAGCAGAATATACAATATAATGATGATACAGAAATTTATACATTGCTATATAAAAATAGATTTTTTGATTTCTGCAAACACCTTGTGTCCTGACGTTTAAAAATGTCTTGGCATATGTTTAAAAAAAAAAAAAAACTTCATTGTGTTATTCCAGTTGGACTGAAGTTGATTTATTTATATTTCCATTCTTTCTAACAGCTGCAGAAGTCCATATAATAAGCTTTGCTGGAACATATAAAACACCAGCAAGAGCAACTGGCTGCCAAGGTCAATTATTTGACCAGCAGGCTGAGCCCATCTGCCCAGGAGATGGATGTACCTGTCCCTGTCCAGTTTCCACTGTCATCAATGGCAGAAGTTGACAGCTTTGAAGACTGGCTCAAAGATCCTGCGCATTTCCAACTGAAGCAGAGTTTGGTGAGTTCTTTTGTTTGTGTTTTTCATTGCAATTTCACTTTACATAATGAGATACTAATCTACTGTTATTAGTGATCAGTTGTTGAGACTTCAAAATCCATAAAGTGTATGTTAACATTTCTATTTAATTTTTACCGCTGCTTTTTTCTTTGTTCCATTATGGATTAACTCCCTGGCAGCAATTGGGGGCCATGATGCAACACGTGTGACTTGGAACATCCTGGCTCACATGTTCAGTGATGATGTTGGAAAAATGATCAACTGGAAAGGTGTCAATGGGAAGAAGTCTTTCAGCCAGATGGCATGAAAAACATTGCTCATACATAAGTATTTGTAATAAATATTTTTACATAAGTAAATAAATGTGTATATATATATATATATATATATAAAATTCTGATGTAGTTCTCAACATAAGAGAAATGTACATAAAAAATATTGGAAATGATATTCAGACAATTTAATTAAGTTGTTCAACATTAAGCTGTTTAGTTACTTTAATCCAGTGAACTTGCCTTGGGTGAATCTGTCATATTTGCAAATAAGATGTTTAGAATGTTTAAATTTGATGAACAGTTTGTAGGATTCATTGCTCATCAGTATAATTTACACCAGTAAATTAGGTTGATCCAACTGGATTTGCGTGCATAAAGGTAATCTAAGGCAATAATGTAGCTTTAACTATTAAAGGAAATATTAAGCAGGCTTAATGGATTTGAATTCAGCTCCACTATAGTAAACAAGTTAAACAGACTGTAACAGATTAAGTTCATGTGTTGAGGTTCTTTTTCAGGCTTTTCAAACACAATGCTGAATGAAACTACATCTGAATACATTTAACTAAAATTGAATTTATTGCAAGCTTAGACAATTAACTAGCATGATTTAGCATGTGCTGTTCCTCTGTCTTCGTGATGATCGTGATGTCTTCTTCTATATTTAAAAATTCTAAAATTGCAGTATGAGACTGAGACAGATTGTGTTTTGGAGAGCATTACCACAGTGTGTACCTGTCACATTGCAAATTGTCATTATGAAATTATTTGTCATTTGTCAATATTTAAAATTGTCATTATGAAAATCTGCTTTTGTGACTACAGATTTTGTCAGAAAAAATCTGGTTGCTCATGCTTCCACAGAGCAGGATGTCTGCAAGCATGCCCTCAGGTGGCTCAACATGGCAGCAGATAGTAGAACCTCAAGGTGACGCACTGCTACACGAGGTTCACTCTGCCGATAATGGCATATGATTGACTGTTATGTCCCTTCTGGCTTATTTTGTTTATTGTTGGTTTAATTAAATGTGTCTGTTTATCTGTGTTATTTTTTGGTTAATTTCTAGGTTGACTTATTGTTTAACTGACATAAACATGTAACTGATGTAAGCAGTTTTGCAAATACAAATACATTTATAAATTTTCATCACATTTTCATGTTTTTTGTCTCTATTGTCTTGTTATTAGCCATTTGTAGCGATGTGTTGGTCAATCTGGTGTTTGTGCCAGCTCTTTTAAGTGTCTCGCCAGAATAACTCATAGGTTGGAGGGAAAGGGGAAGCGCCCAGACAGGCTAGGTCCGGTCCTGCCCATAGATCTCCAGGGAGATTGGTGGAGGTAACTGTCCTGGTACAGAGCAGGAATGAGGCAGGGAGAGCAGTACAGCACAGTTTGTGGATAGCAATTGAGATTAAATACCCAGAGACCCCATGCACATACAGGGAGATCATGCAAACGACAAGCAGAAAGACCCTTTACTGGGATTCTAACACTTGCTACCGAAACTTAGCACAAGTTGTACAACGACAGCGCTATGGACAACGTTGGCCCTGTGTTGTTGCTGTTTTTTAAACTTATGGGGATTCTCCTGAGACTTCAGGAAGAGAGGCGCAGTGGAAGAAATGCTCTGGAATGCTGCGATTGTTGCATGGAGTAGGACAGCTGTTATCAGCCGGAGATTTCAGGCTTTACAGCGCCTTCAGCTGGGGGACAGACGGCATAAACGTTGCAGGGTAAGCTAATGCTGTTGTTTATATTCCTATTGTTCGCTCTTTATGCTTGCGTCTGGTCACACCCACAACCAATGAGTAAACAGGAGCTAAGCTAAGCTTCCGAAGCAGGTACCGAAAAAGCAGGGACTGAGTGCGAAAAAATGCAGATGTGAACGCTCGCAAAGCGAGCCGAGTAGAGTGGAGCCGGGACCTTTAGAGCCGGTGGAAAAGGGCAGAAGTTAGTTTGAAGTTTTTCATTTGTTTTTTCATCATTATCACTCCATTTCCCCCCCCTTTTTGTGCTACTTGGTTGAATGAAACAGTATTCAAATTACCCTAATCATTGTTGTGAAAAGCAAAAAAAACATGCATAATTTTGGACCATAAAAAATTTTTAATTAAAAACTATGAAAAACAAACATTTGAAGCAAAAGCACAGTTTATTTTACAACAGTACAAGAGACACTTCATTTATCTACTCATATCTGTCTGCTTGACAGACACAAACATCAGTTCATGCTAAAAACAGAAATCCTCCACATCTCTACAGTTTTTATTGTGTCTGCCTTTCGGTCACATTACCGTCTACATGGTTCACATCTAAAACTTTATACATCCCTTCACAGAACCAGTTTAAAAATCTAATAACAAAATTAAATAAATAATGCTTCAATATAATTTCCATCATGTCACTTCATCCAGACATCCATCAGTTTATTTTCTTCATGTGGTTGTTTTGAAAGGTAAACATTTCCCAATTCTTCTGATAGAGCAAATCAAACCCAAAGATTTGGTTGAATTTTCAAAAGGTTTCAATGATTTTACAAAACTCAATGAGCCTGCAGATTCTCTGAAACGTTTGCAAACTTTACTTGTAAGTGGAAAACAGTTCTTTATTGCACTTTTTAATGATGTGTGTAGATACATGAGTATGTGATGACTGACATACCAAAACAAAACAAATTAGTTTAGATGTTGTGTTTTTTTTTGTTTATTTTACAAAAATGAATCAAACCAAACTACTAATGTGTGACAAAGAACTACAAAAAGCACTGTTGCACAAAAATTCATGACTGATTGTTTTAAATCTACATTATAGAAATCATCTGCTGTTGGAAGAATTAAAACTTTTGATATTAATATTCTTCCTTCAATTAAACAATATAAACTAGAAAAACAAATAAGCAAGTACAGGACAGAATGAATAAAATCTCTACAGTGAAATCTACACACAGACATGTACAGCATTTTTTAATTATGCAACTAATTTTGAAACTAAAAACTGAAAAAAGGGGGCTCAATCAAGATGTGTTTTATTGGCTGATAATAAGAAGTGTTATCAATTATGACATGGCTTTGTACTACACGTTAAAGCCTTTTTTTGAATACAAAGAAATGCCGGAAGACTTTGTGGGAATAACAATATTACAACCATACCATAACCTGAATCGACAGCTGGATCTCTGGAATCAAGTGAAAACGCTTCAGATTTGAATTCTGATGATCACAATGGCTTCCATGGACGACAAAATAGTGCACATAATGACCAAGTTGGGAACGTGGGATTATGAGAACCAATTACACCCAGATCATTGTCATGACATCAGTACACAACACTGCAAATCAACACACTGACAGGCAGAGCGGATTTTGCTAACTCAAAGCTAACCCACTGCTAACTCGTTAAAAACGTATGCACGGTTTAGAGTAGCATTTATGCACACACCAGAATAAATCACCAATCAGACCCTCCAGGATTTCGCGATGTTACGATCGCAACTATTAACAGAAAATCAAGCAAACCCAGCAAAATCGCAACTTTTTGCAACTTTGCCCAAAACACTGCAACTTTCCCGCAACTTTAACCCAATATTTATTGTTTCTAAAGTGATTTGCCACCGTTTCTGCGGTCTAGTGTCTTCTTTGTGGGTTTGTGTAGCGTGGATTACAAAATAATCCCAGATAACTCACGAAGAAGACATGCAACGTCACTTCCTGTTAATCACTGCATGCCGGGAGCATGCAGGAGCAGCAACCGAAGCGAAAATGTGCTCTAATGCTTCACATTTGCCCACAAAGATTTCAGCAAAGGACCACGCAAACCAGTTTCCCACCCAGCTGCATGAGAGTGGGGGAAGCTGTTTTGCACGTCCTGCAGTGTAATCATCAAACATAAACACGAGTCATCCATTGACAAACACTTTGTGTCTGCAAAACATGTGAGGAGAGCTGCAGACGAGGGACAATCCAGAAATGGTCATGAATGTCCATTTATAAGCTATCAAAGTTCTCAAATAAAGCACCTTTTGAGAATGTCAATGTTTGTTGGTAATTATCTTACAAAACTAGGACGTATTTTTGGTATATATAATAAAAGTTATGGTTGTTTATTGATTTTAGTAAAAAAAAAAAAATCACAACTTTTCATTGCAACTTTTAGGAAAATGCCCCGCGAAATCAGGCATTTTAGCCTGCAACAATCACAAAAAATGCCTGTGAAATCCTGGAGGGATTGACTAATAAAGTGCACTGAATCACAAACTGATCTCAGGCAGTCGGCCTTTAGGCAGCTCATTCCTTCATGACAGAGTGAGTTCCTGCTTGAAGTAAGTTCCTCATTTCTCATCCTGTTCTCTGTGGCAACATCCTCCTCTCCATTTACCTTTCTTTTACAATTAAAAATAGTTAGGACTGATTCTGGCAAAAGGTCCTGCTTCTTTGGCGTGAAGCCAGTCCACCACAGTAACAAGGGTCGGAACTTGCAGTACTCTTTGAAGTGGTCCAAACCCAAGTTTTGATAGGGATAGGAATTCCCACATTGGAGCTTATGTATCCAAATCTGACAGTTTTTTAATCTTTCAGGAAGCTAAAAAAATAAAACTCCAATGGTATTTTCTGGCCGATTAGAACAATTAATTGCAACATACTGAACCGTGATTTACACGTACTGCTCTACTTGCTGTTGAATTGCTGAATACTCGTGAACTTTAGCAGCACTGTGGACATCACACATCAGGGTGGTCATGGAAAAAGCCAAAAACACCGAAGAGGTTTTTAGCATTAAAATAAAATTAGTATTTTTTTTTCTCCAAAATTGTACAACAAGGATATTTTACGACTTTCTTTCAACCGATGTTGGCTTCAAAACACTTTTTAGTTCTCCTTTGAGGAGGCATCATTTTGACCATTGGGCTACAGCTCCAAATTGTCATCTTAAAAATAGTGCTGGTGATCACAGACAAGTTTAAGCTAAAATCAATAAATAGCAAAACTAATGAGTTGGAACTTGTTTTACATGAAGCACAATTTGTTTTACATGATAAAAAATTGAGCTGTTAAAATTAACTGCATATCTTGTAATACTTGTTTCATCTCTGATACATTAGTTTTCCAAACATTGGAGGACTATCTTTGTTTTACTATCAGTTCAGTACTTTTTGGAAAAGAAAAAACATGTTTTGTTTACTTTCTCTAGATAAAACCATTCAGCTGTCTGTGAACATCCTGCTGTGAAACTCCTGACTGATATTTTCATTTCCTATGGGAGTGGACAAAAACACTTAACTCCTCTGAATGTTATTTTGTTGATTGTTGTTTTTTTGTGCACCAGAGTTACAAGAATTATTTACTTTATGTTCCATTCTGTTTCATTTTCCTTTGTATTTTATTCTTGCTTCCTGACGTGCATGTATGAAGAGAATAAATTGATCATTTCCATTCTTTTAAGTGTATCTGTCTTTCTGTGTGCACATGGCAGGTTATTACAGTAGCTGGTAGGGTTGGAAGATGCAGACCAACAGTCATGCCGTTGTAAATCTATACATGTAGTAGACCTCTTGCTTTTCGTACAAATTATTCATAAATTCACATACTCTGTCAGCGGTGTCAGCTCTCAAAGAAACAGTTTAGCCCTCCTAAAGTGTGTTTCTGTGGAAAGGTTCAAAATAATTAATATCTTAACAGTTGTAAATAGCACATTGAGTGGTTTCAATTTGGAGAAATAGCGTGAACACCCAACAGGACTGATGAGCTAAAGGCTAGTTCAAACACAGCCAAAACCAGGGGATTTTGGCAGTTCTGTGTCTAACTGCTTAAATCTTCAAAATTGTATAGCAGTTCATGCTAACGCTGTTCTTTAAACCTTTGCACTGCTGTCAATTTTACATTACACAGTTACTTCAGACATCCAGACAGCTACATGTTCTGTTACAGCCAACTGAGAAGTGTCGGAAAAATGAGAAGTTGGGTAAAGAGAGAGAAAAAAAAAAAATCACTCGATTTGTTTTTGGGTACTTGTCTAAAAAAAATCAAGCAAAACAATGTGTTGGCAACAAAAAGAAGTTGGAACAGATTCTGTGAGTTTGCTAACAGACGGTGAAGGCTGAAACAACAGATCCAAACCATGGCATGGCTTTACACAACAATCAGCTGCTTGAACACATCAAACTGTATCGAAGGTCTGCTTTGAAAAAATATTGACAAAAATTAAAAAGTTAATACACCTCCCAGCCCTAGTAGCTGGAACCCCCTGCAAATGAGTGTGTGTATGTGTGTCTAGTATGAGTCAGTCTTGTAGCTTTGATGTGCGTCAGATGTGAGCTGGGTGGTTTCTGTGGCTGAAGACGGTTGCATGACGATTGGATCGCTGCCATCTGAGAAGAAAAACACATACACTGGAAAACTGTTGGGAAGCCCACAAGAAATCAGTCATCGCTGTAATTGTCTGAAACACCATCTATAGTGTCTTGATGCATGCTCTGCAATTTGTAGATAAATCTAACAAGCTTGAGTCAAGTCCTCTGGATGGATTCTTTTTTGTTAAAACATTTCATCTCCATACAAAAGAGTTCTTCAGTCTGAGGAGCTGCAAGCAAACTTATAAGCAGCACCTTCACATAGTAAATCAACCAGTTGCCTCCACCCCTGTTTAAAGACAGACGGGTTCTCTTCACAAAGATGACTTCCTTTACTCATCTCTCGAACCAACGTTCCAGACTGAAGACTTCTGGATGAAAGACAAAACAAAAAGAAGAACCTGTGCAGAGGACATGACTCAACCTTTGTAAAATCATCTATAATATTCCAACATAGGATTTACATCCATGTCACTAAAATGAGGTTGAGTGATGCAGGGGACAGGATGTTTGCAGTAAGGCGTATTGCATTTCCTGTTTGTTTTATTGGTAGCTGGATTAAGTTTGTTTTTTCACCAAATTAGCTATTTCTCTGCCTCCTTCAGTGATAATGGGACATGTAAAAAAAGTAGTTCTATGGTAGCTTCTGGAGGAAAGGCTATCAGAATTGGAAGCTTGGCTCCACAACGCAGTGCAATAAAAAAAACAGAATTTCTAATAGGAATAATGTCAAATGCAATAAAACTTACAGTAAGTAATGAAAAAGCCAAAAATAACTGGCAATACTAGGAAGACTTTCATGTTAGCTGAAGACTGAGAATTTAATTCACTGTGGCTTCAACCTTGATGTCATGTTCTAATACATTTCAAAACCAGAATACAGAATCACCAAAAAGTTAGATTTATGTGAGATCACTATATGTATTTCAACAAGTAAGATATGATATGAAGCTAACAAATACACACTGAGAATAAATAAATAAACAAACAAAATAACATTTATTTTTTTTCTTTTTAGTAGCTCTAAAATTGTCCTTTAATTCACCTCTCTCATCAGCGGTCACCTGGGCCTCAAGGTCCTCAGGGGAAACGTAAAAGTCAGGTTCCTGATCCATGGGCGGCCGAGGTTTACATTTACCACAACAGCAGTTACAGCAGCAACACAGACAACAGCAGCAATAGCAACCTGTAGCCAGGCAGCAGAAGGCGAACAGAGCCTGTAGGATGAAGAACGAAACATTTCAATGGCAGAACAGAAGTGTCTAATAACATAAGAATTTGGGTTTACTTTTGTATTGAGTTTATTGTTTTTTGTGGTTATGTTTATTCTCCAGTGTTTAATGTGTTCATTGTTATTCTGCTCCTTGTGTTATCTCTCACTCTCCCTCAGTAGTTCGGTCAAGCTGCCTCACCAATCACACCTGTCCATTGTTGCCAATCAGTCACCTGTTTCCAATTCCTCGATACGCTCAGTCTTTTAAAACCTGGTCATCTCCTTCACTTACTTGCTGGTTCATTTTCACTCATGTGCTATCTGGTTATTCTCATGTCTCACCTCTCCAGTTTGGATTTTGTTAGTGGTTTGGGTTTAGTTTTGGTTTGCTGCCATGTCAGCCTTTGTTTTCCTATTTGTTAATAAATTAGTTTTACTTTAAGTTCCTCCTTGTTTGCCTGCATTTTAGGTTTGACCAACTCTCCCCAATCTGACACTTAAAGACTGTATTATATATAGACACGCTGAACTACACAGATAAAATGATACATGGTTTTCAACCATTTTTTACCAATAAAAATCTGAAAAGTGTGGCATTTAGTAGGCAATTAGTATTCACCCTCTTTTCATTGAATCACCTGATCTAAAATCCAGAGCAACATACTGCCTTCAGAAGTAAATAGAGTTTAATCTAAGTATTAATTAAGCTGTTCTCTGAAGGCCTAAGAGGTTTGTTACAGACGCTGCACCAATCCGCCTGTCGATCTACCGCTCCATTTTTCTCTCATTCGTGAACAAGACCCCTAGATACCTAAACTCCTCCACTTGTGGCAGGACATCTTCCCCGACCTGGAGAAGGCACTCTACCCTTTTCTAGCTCAAGACCATGGCCTCGGATTTGGAGGCACTGATCCTCATCCCAGCTGCTTCACACTCAGCTGCGAACTGCTCCAGCGAAAGCTGTAGATCACGGCCTGATGAAGCCAATAGGACTACATCATCTGCAAGAAGCAGAGACGCAATGCCACCAAAACAGATCCCCTTGACACCTTGGCTGCACCTAGAAATTGTGTCCATAAACGTTATGAACAGAATAGGTGACAAAGGGCAACCTTGGCGGAGTCCAAATCTCACTGGAAACAAGCCTGACTTTTTGCCGGCAATGCGGACCAAACTTTGACACCGGTCATATAGGGACCTAACAGCCTGTATCAAAGGTGGGTAGGTAGGTAGGTACATTTATTTATATAGCACTTTTCAGCACAAGGCGACTCAAAGTGCTTTACAACACAAGAACAAAATTACAGACGAAGTTACAGAACATAACAAGATAACTAAGCTAAAACATGACAATGCTAACCAAGGTACAGGATAACTAAAATACTAAAACATGATATTACTAAATCAAGGCACGAAGAATCTAGCTAACAGTGACAAGAATAATAATAAACTAAGAGGTACCAAAAGAAGGCCCGCTAACAGCCAGTTATATATAATATGATAACTAATTGTACAGTAACTAAGCTAAATGTACAGGAAGGCTAAATAATCTAAAACATGACAATGATAAAACTAAAACTAACGGTACCGAATTATCTAAAAGTACCCCAGGCCCGCTATACAGCCGAAGTAAAACCAGACATATCTAAGCATGAGCTAAGACAGTCAAAAATAGTAGCTAAACTAAACAGATCTAAACATGACTAAATGTACAGAACTAAACTAAGTGTA
>NC_051437.1:3662927-3663576 GCF_001649575.2 Kryptolebias marmoratus | reverse complement strand
TCCAGAACCCCCGAATAGACCTTACCAGGGAGGCTTAAGAGTGTGATCCCTCTGTAGTTGGAACACACTCTCTGGTCCCTCTTTTTAAATAAGGGGACCACCAACCTGCCAATCCAGAGTCGCGTTAGCCAACACAACCCTACAACATCCAGAGCCATAAGAAACTCCAAGCGAATCTCATCCACCCCCGGAGCCTTGCCATCGAGGAGCTTTTTAACCACCACGGTGACCTCAGCACTAGAGATTGGAGAGCCCGACCCAAAGTCCCCAGGCTGCGCCTCCTCAATGGAAGACGTGCTGGTGGGATTGAGGAGGTCTTCGAAGTATTCCACCCACCGACCCACGACATCCCAAGTTGAGGTCAGAAGCACACCACCCCCACTATAAACAGTGTTGGTGCTGCACTGCTTTCCCCTCCTGAGACGCCGAACGGTGGATCAGAATCGCCTCGAAACCATGCGGAAGTCTTTCTCCATGGCTTCTATGAACTCCTCCCATGCCCGAGTTTTTGCCTTAGCGACCACCAGAGCTGCATGCTGCTTGGACTGCTGGTACCCGTCAGCTGCTTCTGGAGTCCCACAGGCCAAAAATGCCCGATAGGACTCCTTCTTCAGCCTGACGGCATCCCTCACCGCCGGTGTCCACCAGC
>NC_051437.1:3651154-3661862 GCF_001649575.2 Kryptolebias marmoratus | reverse complement strand
ACCTCACACACCAGCTCAGGCTCCTTCCCCACCAGAGAGGTGACATTCCATGTCCCAAGAGCCAGCTTCTGTAGCCGAGGATCAGACCGCCAAGGTCCCCGCCTTCAGCCACCACCCATCCCACATTGCACTTGAGCCCTTTGGCCCCTCCCATAGGTGGTGAGCCCATGGGAAGCACTGTTCAACCCATCATCTGAAAATTGAAAGAGTACGGCACAGCTGCAAATCTACCAAGACATAGCAATCCACCTAAACCAACAGCCATTAATCTGAAAAGCAGTCAAGAAGACCATGGTAAGACCAAAGATCCACAGCTCAGATGAGACAATCTGTCCAGAAGACTTAGTTGTGCACCACAAATCTGTCCTTTATGAAAGAGTGGAAGAAGAAAACCATTGTTAAAAGAAAGCCAGAAGAAGTCCTGTTTGCAGATCAGACCAAATCAACACAGTACATCACCATGAACAAACATCCCCACTGTGAAATGTGGTGGCAGCATCATGTTGTGGGAATACTTTTTTCAGCAGGAACAGCGAAGAACAGATTTGATAAGAAAATGGATGGAGATAAATACAGACCAATGGCAGAAGAAAATCTGTTAGAAGTTGTAAAAGACTAGAGACTGGGATGGAAGTTCACCTTCCAGCAGGATAAGGACCCATAACATTTAGCCAGAGCTACAATGGACTGAGTCAGATCAAATAATTTTCCTATGTCAGAATGGTTCAGTCAGACCTAAATCCTGGTATTATGTGGTGAGACTTAAACACTGGTGTTCACAGACATTCTCCATCCAATCTGACTGAGCTGCAGCTGTTTTCCAAAAAAGATAAGCAAAAATTTCAGTCTCTAGCTGTGTAAAGCTGAGAGAGACAAACCCCAGAAAACTTGCAGCTAGAACTGCAGCCAAAGGTGATTCTACAAAGTATTGACTCAGGGGGGTTGAATTCAAAAGCACACCACACTTTTCAGATTTGTATTTGTAAAAAAAACCAACTATGTATCATTTTTCTTCTACTTCGCAGTTAAGATCTACTTTGTGTTGGTCTGTCACATAAAATTTCAGTAAAATATTTTAAAGTTTGTGACTGGAATGTAACAAAATGTGGAAAGTTTCAAGGGTGATGACAACTTTTTCAAGACTCTGGAGATTGTATGTGTTAGTGATAGCATTAAAGGATTACACACTAACACAGGTCCGCACCTGGAATATTAACATTTCTGAACCTGGTTATTAGATGCAAATTAGCAACAAAATCTAAAGATAAGAACAAAAGCCTTCCTAAATTTCAAATTAATCAAGTTAAACTTTAAAAGTTATCTGTCATTATGAAGTGTGGTCCCATGCAAAAAATAAAAATAAAAATCAGATAAGATAAAATAAGACATACGATAAAACTTTATTGATCCCACAATGGGGAAATTTGCACGTTACTGCAGCCCAATAGAGGAAAGGGTAAGATAAAATAAAGAAAAAAGATACTAAAAAAAAAAACACTATACACATAGAATATATAACAATTAAAAAGTAACCTACAACAAGGAAGATGCTAATTGTTCATAACTTTTCTACTGAACCCGGCTTCAAAATGGCCAAAATATCCCTTTAATAGCATTTAATAAATATTTCCTGAACTGTTAATATAGTGTCTAGACTGCCAAAGACAAACAGTCATAAATAAAGGGAGTTAACTCACATACCTTGGCCCACCAGCTGGACAGAACAAAGTAGGTGTTGACATTCTCCTCTCCAAATTGTTCTGCCACATAAAGACCAAGTGAACCATACTTGTCGTAGATGTTCTTCTTGGTGGAGTCAACCAGGATGGAGTGAGCATTATTTATTTCTTTAAACTTTTCTGCTGCCTCAGGGTTGTCTGGATTTTTATCAGGATGAAACTTCAAAGCCAGTTTCCTGTACACAAAAACATGGAATCAAAAAATTACTTATGTGGTGCTCATTTTTCTATCAGCACACTTCTGAACTTCTATTGAGTGGGAAGTTTTTGGTTGTGAGAGGCAAAAAAGCAAGAAAGCTGAACTTGTTTAGAGAATTGTTTCATCAAAATATTTCTAGACTAAAAGATAATGACTTTATTCAAATGACATTCCCTGGAAAATCTTGTGATGACGTACCCAAAGGGCTCCTCAAATATATACATATTAAAACCCTTTAAAACCTCCCAAATTAATAAAACCCTGACAAAAGGTACAAATTATGAATCCAAGATCCTGAAACAAGCAACTTAACTCAACTGGGGAAGAAACACTAACATCTGTGGAGGAAATTTGCACCAACAACAACCTAAGAAGGATTAGCAAAATGGTGTTGGTGCAAGAAAATTTGTGGCAGTGATAAACTTATTCTCCAAGAGATAAAAGCTGGTAAACAACAAGCTTCACTCCAAGACAGCCCAAAAAAATCCAGTCCATCTCTGGACTATTAGCAATGTTAGACAAACTAAGTTCCAGAGTGGCCAAGGTGGTAGAAGAAAAGTGTAGAGGTTTAACAGTGTGCTATGTTCGTGTGTGAAGAAAGATTGAGAGTTGTTATTGTCAGGAGAACATTGTACCAGAACAGGATGTTATGATAATGTAAAAAGCAGTTTGGGAAAAGAACGTGCAGGTTAGTTTGACCCAGTGATAATGACTGGGTTGTCTCCAAGAACTGACAGAAGTTAGGAGGTAGCCGCCAGAAGGTTTTGTAAGTCATAGAGCGTTCAAGATTGGTTAGAATTGTCACAATACACACAGTTGTATTGTTTCTGTATAAATATGCCCAGTCAGAATCAGACTTTGGGATTTTGGGATATTGTGAATGTAAACCAAGGTGCTCTGAAATAAATACCCCCGTTGGCTAACAGAAAGGAGGGAGCCATTTCTCTGCCTCATTATTTCTTGCAATGCTATTCTGTCAGCTGAACCTTTTCTACCACAAGAGCAGGTCGGAAAGTCAGAGAAATGCATGCAGCAAAGCTGAGTAATGAAAATAACTTTTGAACTGAAAAAGTTGATCTATTCGTGAACTACAGCATGCGGAACAACATACACAGTATAAATCTCAAGGAGGGATGTGAAAGAAGCAACCCTGTCACTTTCTTTAATAACTGGATCCTGCCCACTTTGGGATGGACCTATTTTACTGACTCCTTGATAATACAGCGAGTGCACTGGGCATTTGGACCACATCCACTGACCGATCAGAGACCACAACCTGTGCTGGTCCATCTGCTCAAATATCAAGACTGGGATTGATACTGGCGGGTGGTACGTAAAACTGGCGCAAGTTGTGTAAACAACGGAAGTGCTATGGACAACGTTGGCCCTGTGTTGTTGCTGTTTTTTAAACTTATGGGGATTCTCCTGAGCCTTCAGGAAGAGAGGCATAGTGGAAGAAATGCTCTGGATGCCGCGATTGTTGCGCAGAGTAGAACAGGTGTTATCTGCCAGAGATTTCAGGCTTTACAGCGCCTTCAGCTGAGCCCGTGTAAAAGGGGCATTAGTCTCTAGCCTCTTGTACAACTCATCATATGCCTTCTGTTTTTCCTTTGCTACCTCTCTCTTTGTCCTACATTGCATCTCCCTATATTCCTGTTTAGTACGCTCGCTGTCCCATTTCTTCTGGCTAACCTCTTCCTCTGGATAATCGATTCCTGCGGTTCACTTCTCTACTACCAGATTTCCTTATCATCTTTTCTCTGTCCAGATGACACACTAAGTACCTTCCTACCTGTCTCTCTAATCACTGTGGCTGTAGTAGCCCAGTCATCTGGAAGGTCTTTCTTACCACCCAGAGCCTTTAACAACACCTTTCTGAACTCCTCACAACATTCTTCCTTCCTCAACTTCCACCATTTGGTCCTCTTCTCTGCCTTTACTCTTTTCCTTTTCATCACCACAACAGTCATCCTACACACTATCATCTGGTGCTGTCTGGTCAGACTCTCCCCTGCCACAACCTCACAGTCCACAATCTCCCTCAGGTTACGTCTTCTACACAGAATGTAGTCTACTTGTGTACTCCTGCCTCCACTCTTATAGGTCACCCTGTGTTCCTCCATCTTTTGGAAATAGGTGTTGACTACAGACATTTCTATCCTCTTGACAAAATCCACCACCATCTGTCCATCCTGGTTCGTTTTTTTGACACTAAACCTGCCCATCACTTCTTCATCTCCTCTGTTTCCTTCACTAACATGTACATTCAGATATGATCTAATCACCACTCTCTCCTCCCTGCGAATACTCTCTATCACTTCATCAAGATCCTTCCAGAATTTCTGCTTCTACCTTCAGACACGTCACTCTGTCTGACTCTCTTTTCATCTCAACTACATTTCTTGCCAACTTCTCCTTTAGAACAACCCATACTCCTTTTCTCTTCCTATCGACAATGGTAAAACAGCTACCCCAATGCTGTGAGCCTCGCTGCTCTTCCACTTTGTCTCTTGTACACATAATACTTCCTCCTCTGCATCATGTCAACCAGCTCTCTACATTTGCCTGTCATTGTTCCTACGTTTAGAGTTACTACCCTCAGTCCTACACTCTTGACTTTCTACTTCTCCCTCTGTCTCCTGGCATGTTTCCCTCTTCATGGTCTTTGACTAACAGTAGCACAATTTCAACAGCACCGGTGGTGGTTGTTGTTAACCCGGGCCTCAATGGATCCGGTATTATGTTGCTTGGATGAACTCACATGTTAATTCTGGCAGAAGTGTTTTATGCCGGATACCCTTCCTGACAAAAGCCTCACCATTTAGAAGAAGAACTTCATTTAAAAATGGAACTTTATAACAATTTCTAAGAAGACAGACAACCACATTCTAAAACACTTTGTCAATGTATGCTGTATGAAGCATAAAATCATTGGCCTGGAATAAGGGTTATCACCCAAAACACCTCTGATCCAGAACAAACTCATAAAAATGACTCGAAAATAAGATCTACACCTGAAGCACTGTTATAAAAGAAGACTTTTAATGCCATTTGAACAATTAAAGAGGAAATTGGCTTATCTTGGAAAACTTTCAATTGCCATCTTCATTTCAGATTCTTTCTTTAAGCTAACCTTGGTCCTGAAATAAGTCTACTGGTGTTTACTGATGTAGAAAAATCTTTTCACAAAGGAAGTTCATTTCTAAAATGGGATCTTTTCTGTTGAATATTTATTGTGTAGACCCCAAAATGGGTTTACACAGGTCCAGAGAAAGATTGGAGTCAGATTTGAATATCACAATTAAGGAACAGTTAGTCAGATTTATGCCAGGAAAGTCTATCAGCCACTACATGAGGACATTAAGAAATGGCAAATCTGCCCCTTCACAAAATCTCTTCTGACTAGGCATGGGCTGGTATAAGATTTTGATATTATGATAACCTTGAAAATAATACTACAGTTTCAAGATATCACAGTATTAAACAAAAAAAAATTAAAAACATGATTTGATTTTAATTAAAAATAGCAATGCAAATATTGTTACTAATGCTGCATAAATAATATCACATATTGCTTAATAAGGATATCATAGGTATAAAGTATATATTGTTTACTTATATTATTGAGAGGCCCTGTGATGGACTTGTGATCTGTCCAGGGTGTCTCCCGCCTCTCGCACAGTGATGGCTAGAGATAGAGATTCTGTGACCCAGAAAGAAGAAGCGGGTAAAGTAAATGGATGCATGTATTGACTTATAGTGAGAGGGTTATTTGCTGTCTCATCCTTAATAATGTAAAAAAAATCCACAGACACACATGAAGTTTATTTTGGTTCCATTTAAAAAAAATTTTTTTTTACCTCTTTTCCTTAAGATCTATTTCTGGGAGACATCCTTCATGGAGTGAACACATGAGGCAGCCTCTGAACTCAAGCTGATGTGAATAATTTTAATTTATATAAGTTATGTAGCTAGTCATGGTATTTATTTGCATTTATCTATTGTATTGTATATGCTGTTAATGTAAGTGGCCTTTCACTTTCGAAAAAATGTGTAATCTGAGACTATTTGAACAATGGATCATTTCTGTAAACAATGGAACAGGAATAGGGTCAGGTTTAAGATGAATGTTGTGCTGCTGTGCCTGATGACTGCTGTAATCTGCCCTGCTGTGAATGAGAACCCATGTAATTCTGCTTTCTTGATAGAATTTTTCTGAGCTCTTTTGGCCTATGATCATAATCCAGTTCTTCTCATTACTTATGGTTATTTATCTTGTTTACTAACATCATATCCACACAGAGTAATTTTAATTTTAATGCACAGACACAAATAAGGACACTGAGAAAACACAAGTGAACACATTGACACTTGTGTTTAAAACCAGTGTCAGCTTTTTTCTGAACTCAGAACCGAATATCAACCATTTTGTGATCTGCTTTTTAATCTATAACATTTTTATAAAATTCATAAAATTTATTCATTTTTATAAAGATCTTTGTTTACCGGTTGATTGACATCCCTCCTATGGTCTCAAAATCTGGGTAGTGATGGAAAGAACAAGATCTCAAATACAGGCAGTTGAAATGAGTAGGACAGCTGGGCTATCCTTAAAGTCTTAAGCTTTTAAATACAGTATATACAGATCTTCAGTCTGTGCTAGGCACAGTTTCATGCAAGGTTGGATCCTACATCAAGCTCAGTAAACTGAAGCAAGGTTTACAAAAATATTTGATACAGTGTCCCCTCTGTGTGAATGATTACGACAGGCCACAGCAAATTACTCACACATTTTAGACCTGTAGGATTTGGTCTGAATTTTTTCTTACCTTGTCTAATGTAACTGAAGAGGATATCACTCCTAATATTTTAACTGCCTTGTTCAGGGTGTAGCCTACTTCAGTCATTCCCATCCCAACCCACAGTGGGGTCATAAAAAAAATTTTATGGGTCACCAAATTAATTTCTTAAAAATGTTATTTTCTGTTATCATGAATTATGCATGCAGTTCATCATTTAGCCACAAGATGGAGTCTGTTGCTTTTGTAACTGCAGTCATGGTGGTGATCTATTCTACCTGAAGGAGAAAAATGGACGATTGGTTAATAAAAAAGGCAGGCACTGCAAAAGACCAAGCTACATCTCATGAAGATTACTCTCCAGAGAATAAGTATCAATGCAAAAGGAAAACTGTAAGTCTAAAAAAAGCATCAACAGAAACTGATAACCAGACCCTCCAGGATTTGGCGATGTTGTGATCGCAACTATTAATGCAAAATCAAGCAAACCCCGTGAAATCGCAACTTTTTGCAACTATGTCCTAAACACCGCAACTTTCCCGCAACTTTACCCCCAAAAACCTCACGAAGAGATGTGACGTCACATCCTGTTAACATCAGAATGCCGGGAGCATGCAGGAGCAGCGACTGAAGCCAAAATGTGCGCTAATGCTTCACATTTGCCCACAAAGATTTCAGCAAAGGACCGCGCAAAACATTGCAGTGAAGTTAGTATTAAGTTAGATATTGGATATTCGCGCTCCGTGGAGTTAGCGTTCTCTGCCAGCCCCTTCTCTCATGCGCAGTGGTTCACTTAGGGACGGCTGGCCGACACTAGCGTTCCTGTTTCGGGTCAGCCGTGAGCTACACGCCGCTAACTCCGCGGAGCGCAAATATCCAACATCCATCTTAAAACTAACTTCACTGCGGTCGCAAAACAATTTCCTACCCAGATGCACGAGAAAGGGGGGAAGCTGTTTTGCACGTCCTGCAGTGTAATCATTGAACATGAACGCATCGACAAACACTTTGTGTCTGCAAAACATGTGAGGAGAGCTGCAGACGAGGGACAATCCAGAAATGGTCATGAATGTCAGTTTATAAGCTATCAAAGTTCTCAAATAAAGCACCTTTTGAGAATGTCAATGTTTGTTGGTAATTATCTTACAAAACTAGTACGTATTTTTGGTTTATATATTAAAAGTTATAGTTTTTTATTGATTTTAGTAAAAAAAAAAAAAAAATCGCAACTTTTAGGAAAATGCCCCGCGAAATCAAGCATTTTAGCTCGCAACAATCACAAAAAATGCACGCAAAATCCTGAAGGGACTGGATAACACTGAAAACGTTAACAAAGCTGATGAGAGGCGCCATAACAACGATGAATGCACAGAAATCCCCTCCACCAAACGCCTTCAATCTGAGGAGAGCGGAAAACACAGAAACAAAGGACAGGAAGCAAAGAAAAAAAAAAAAAATCCAGGTCAAGGCCTTACAAAGACTATTTCTTAAATTATGGTTTTGTAAATTATTCTAACCCAAACCAAGAAGCAAAACCAATGTGTGTAATATGCCATGAAAAACTTGCAAATGAAAGTTTAAAGCCAACCAAACTAAAGAGACACCTAGAAACTGTTCACAGTGAGTTGGTTAATAAACCACTTGATTTTTTTCAAAGAAAGGTACAGGAGATAAAATCATCTGCTGATCTTCTATGCAGAAATGTGACATTGAATGACAAAGCTCAGCTTGCATCATACATGGTTTCTTAGCGTGTGGACACAGAGAAAAAGCCTCACATGATTGCAGAAAAATTAATCCTGCCTGCTGCAATAAACATGGTTAGTATAATTATCCATAAAAAACTGCAGATAAATTAAAATGCATTCCACTGAGTGACAACACGGTTTCCAGAAGGATTACTGATATTTCAAGCAACCTTGAGGAGCAGCTTCTTTCAAGACTGAAGACTGCAGGGGACGTTTCAATTCAGCTGGATGAAAGCACAGATGTTGCAGACTGTGCAACTTTGTTGATCTACGTGAGGTATGCCTGGGAAAAAGAATTTGTGGAGAACTTACTATGCTGCTTGACTATTCCTACTGTGACCGATACAAGTCAGTGGCCGGGCGTTGGGGACCTCTGCTCTAGCGGACCTGGTTCACCTGTATCAGCATTTATATGATCTCTCTATGTGAGTTCTGAAAGATAATCAAACGGTTCAAAACTCCCGGAAGGATACTGCATCGACTAAGCTCAAGTATAAATGCCTCCACCGCACACTCAGGTCTGCGCACTGTGGACAGAGCCCTGCACGACTAACTGAGCCTTAATGCTGCAAGCGTGTGGCTTTGAAGTTAAACAAAGTCGTACTAAAACATTCCGACTTCTTACATATATAAGGCGCTCCGGATTATAAGGTGCACTGTCGTTTTTTGAAAAAATCGAAGGCTTTTAAGTGCGCCATATAGTCCGGGAAATACAATAGTAAAAGTTATCTATCTAAGAAAGCAAGAAGACTCTGTTGAATTTTCACTTTGTCGCAATCTTCCATCATGAGCAGCACATAGGCAACAGTGGAAAGGAATGACTCCAAACCTCCAGCAGAACCAGAACAAGGTTCAGGATGGGCAGTCATCTGTCGAGACAGATGACTGCCCATCAGTCATCTCGTATTGATCTAACTCATTCCATTATAGCTCTGGATAAATGTTTTGGGTTGTTATCCTGCTGGATGGTGAACCTCCATCCCAGTCTAGTCTTTTACAATATCTAACAGATTTTCTTCTACCATTGGTCTGTATTTAGCTCCATCCATCTTCTTATCAACTCTGTTCTTCGCTGTTCCTGCTGAAAAAAAGCATTCCCACAACATGATGCTGCCACCACATTTCACAGTAGAGATGTTAGTTCATGGTGATGTACTGTGTTGATTTGGTCTGATCTGCAAACAGGACTTCTTCTGGCTTTCTTTTAACAATGGTTTTCTTCTTCCACTCTTTCATAAAGGACAGATTTGTCTCATCTGAGCTGTGGATCTTTGGTCTTACCATGGTCTTCTTGACTGCTTTTCAGATTAATGGCTGTCGGTTTAGATGTATTGCTATGTCTTGGTAGATTTGCAGCTGTGCCATACTCTTTCAATTTTCAGATGATGGGTTGAACAGTGCTTCCCATGGGCTCACCACCTATGGGAGGGGCCAAAGGGCTCAGTTGCAATGTGGAATGGGTGGTGGCTGAAGGGGGGGACCTTGGTGGTCTGATACTCGGCTATAGAAGCTGGCTCTTGGGACATGGAATGTCACCTCTCTGGTGGGGAAGGAGCCTGAGCTGGTGTGTGAGGTTGAGAGGTTCTGGCTAGAAATAGTCGGGCTCATCTCAAAGCACGGCTCCTTGAGAGGGGTTGGATACTTTCAATCTGGAGTTGTCCCTGGTGAGAGGCGCCGAGCAGGAGTGGGCATACTTGTTGCCTGTACGATGGGGTTTACCCCGGTGAACAAGAGGGTAGTCTCCCTCCGCCTATGAGCGGTGTTCTGTTGTTGGACTTCTTTTCTTGTCATGGATTGTCCATAACGAACACCATGTTCAAACATAAGGGTGTCGTGGGCTAGTGGGAGGAATACTTTGAAGACCTCTTCAATCCCACCAGCACGTCTTCCATTGAGGAGGCGGAGTCGAACGCCTTCTCCAAGTCCACAAAACACATGTAGACTGGTTGGGCGAACTCCCATGCACCCTCAAGGACCCTGCTGAGGGTATAGAGCTGGTCCAGTGTTCCACGGCCAGGGTGAAAACCACACTGCTCTTCCTGAATCCGAGGTTCGACTATCCAACCTTACCAGGGAGGCTTAAGAGTGTGATCCCTCTGTAATTGGAACACACCCTCTGGTCCCCCTTTTTGAATAAGGGGACCACCACCCTGGTCTGCCAATCCAGAGGAACTGCCCCTGATGTCCACGCGATATTGCAGAGTCGCGTTAACCAACACAACC
>NC_051437.1:3645272-3651054 GCF_001649575.2 Kryptolebias marmoratus | reverse complement strand
AATGTAAATAATTTTTCATTATGTGTGTTGTGCAATATTGGCTTATTCAGTTATGCAAGGTACATCAACATACATTGTACTTACAAAGAATCTTTAATAAATTTGAAAATGGTTATATGTTTTGCATTTTTGTATTTAGTAGGTAGATCATTTTGACTTGGTTGTTTTATAAGTAGCTCGCATGCTGAAAAAGTGTGAGCACCCCTGCTGTACAGGGATAGGTTACCCACCACTGTAATCCTTAGGTAAATTAAAAGGTGGGGTTTTAGCCTTGATTTAAAGGAACTCAGTGTTTCAGCTGTTTTGCAGTTTTCTGGAAGTTTCTTCCAGATTTGTGGTGCATAGAAGCTGAATGTTGCTTCTCCATGTTTGGTTCTGATTCTGGGGATGCAGAGTAGACCAGAACCAGAAGACCTGAGTGGTCTGCAAGGCTGATACAACAACAGCATATCTTTAATGTATTGTGGTGCTAAGTCATTCAGTGATTTATAAACTAGCAGAAGTATTTTAAAGTCTATTCTCTGAGCTACTGTCATGACTCGGGGAGACAGAGGCGAACCCAGAAGAACCCACGGAGACCAAGGATGGTGGAGCGTCGTCTTTGCCGACCCCCACGGAGACCAAGGATGGTGGAGCGTCGTCTTCGCTGACCCCCACTGAGACAAAGGCTGGCGGTGAGGCGTCTTCCCCGACCCCCACTGAGACAAAGGCTAAGGGTGAGGAGTCTTCCCCAACACCCACTGAGACGAAGGTTGGCAGAGAGGCGTCTTCCCCAACCCCCACTGAGACGAAGGCTGGCGGTGAGGCGTCTTTCCCGACCCCCACCGAGGACATGGCAGGCGAAGATGCGTCGACCTCGACCCCCTCTGGAGAGACCAGAGACATGGCAGACTTGGCAGACATGGTAGAGATGGCAGACATGGCAGAAGCTGGACGCTTTGGAGAAGCTATGGCGGCGTTGTCCTGCTGACCCACCGGAGAAGCAAATTCGGCAGACTTGGCGGGCTCCGTGGGCTCTGTGAGCGAGACTGAGCGCACTGCAGGCGGCACTGAGGAGCGAGGCTGAGGGCACAGCAGGCGGCGCTAAGATGCTGTGAGCAGCGCTGGAGACATGGCTGTGAACGGAGCTGGAGACGTGGCTGTGAGCGGAGCTGGAGAGTCAGTGAACGGCATTGGGGATCTGACTTGGAATCCGGGGTGAATTTGGCTGGCTTGGATGTCTGGGCTGAACAGGGAGGCTTAGGTGGCTGGGAGGATGCTTGGATTAATTGTCCTTTTAACCGGGTTATTTCATTAAAAAGGTTCATGAACATGGGAATGTGTAGAAGACCAAATCGTGACATCAGAATATTTTCAATAATATTGCAGGTGAGAATGTTGTGTGATGGATCCAGGTTATTTCTTAAAAAAGTGAACAGTCTTTGAATTTGAGAGAAAAAGGTGTGGGAGCGGTCGGTGCCAGACGAGATGCAGAGATGACAGGAGTGGAGGGAGGCGTGGTGACTGTTGCAGATGAGGAAGGAGATGTTGAAGCGGTCAGAAGAGACGTGGAGGCGGCTGCCGCGACTGACGGGGGCTTAGTGGCTGCTGTCGGTGCTTTTCCCCACCGACGGCGGCTTCAAGACGCTGGAACAACTGCGGGTGAAGGACAAGGTCCCTCAAGGAAGCTGAGAGCGCGCTGATCACGCAGCTCCTCCAGGATCTGACCCTTCTCTTCCTAAGAGAGGGGCAAACTGCGCGGAGGTTCTTCTGGGTTCTGTGCTGGCCGGATCATTCTGTCATGACTCAGGGAGACAGAGGTGAACCCAGAACGCAGAATCATCCTTTAAGGAAAAAAACTTATTTATTAAATTAAAGGAAAACAAAACGAAAGGTTGACGTGGCTGCAAAACAACTAACAAGGACCCAAAAAACTAAGGACAAGGACAAGGCAAGGCAAGGTAACAACATCAATGATCCAGCGGGGAAGTGGAGGAGCATTCTGGATCAGCTGCAGCTGTCTCATTGATTTCTTTAGGCAGACCTTCAAAGACACTGTTGCAGTAATCAATGTGACTAAAGATAAATGTGTGGATGAGTTTGTCTAGATCTTGCTGGGACATTAATCCTTTAATACTGGAAATGTTCTTCAGGTGATAGTAGGCCAACTTTTTAACTGTTCTAATGTGGCTCTGACGGTTCACCACACCCAGATTTCGGGCCTAATCACTAGTTTCTAGCTGTACTAACTGAAGCTGTCTGCTGACTCTTGATGGCTCCTCTTTAGGTCCAAAGATAATTACTTCAGTTTTGTTTCTGTTCAGCTGGAGAAAGTTATGGCACATCCACACATTGATTTGTTTTAAGCATTTGTTTAGTGCTTGAATGGGTTCAGAGTCACCTGGTGACATCGTGATGTAGAGCTGTGTATCACCTGTGTAGTTATGGGAACTAATCTTATTTTATGTTATAACCTGAGCTAGTGGGAGCATAAATATATTGAATAACAGTGGTCCCAGAATTGAACCTTGAACCCCATATGTGACTTCTGTCCGCTTCGATGAGAAGTTACCTATTGAAACAAAGAAATCCCTGTTCTTTATGCAAGATCCAAACCAATCAAGTACTGGACCGGAGAGTCCTACTCAACTTTCCAGTCATTTCAATAATATGCTATAGTCAACAGTGTCAAATGCTGCGCTGAGGTCCAACAGAACCAGCACTGTGGTTCTTCCACAGTCTGTATTTATGTGGATGTCATTAAACTCTTTGACGAGGGCATTCTCAGTGCTGTGTTGAGCACGGAGACCAGACTGAAAGACATCAAAGCGGTTGGTCATTGTTAGGAAGCCATTTAACTGTTGAAATACAGCTTTTTCAATAATTTTGCTGATGAATGGATTCTGCATTAGTGATTTCTCTGGATTGTTCTTTTTTATCAGTGGTTTGATAACTGCTGTTTTTAAAGCCTGGGGGAAAACACCTGATGAGAGGAATAAGTTTACTATTTGAATCAGATCAGATGCAATGACAGGCAGAACTTTCTTAAGGAAAGTTATGGGTAAGATATCAAGGCATCAGGAGGAGGAACTTAATTGAGTTATAATTTCCTCTAAGCTTTTATAGTTGAGTAGTTGTAATTTAGTCATTTTCTCTGCATTTGTTATTTTTGGGCTTAGCATTGATATTGGATTTGATGTGGATGTGCAGATTAACCCTCTATTTTTTTTTTAAATTTCTCTTCAAAGCAGTTGGCAAATTCATTGCAGGCCCCGTTAGAGTGGAGTTCAGGTGGTACAGTCACAGGAGAGTTTGTGAGCCTGTCGACTGTGGCAAACAAAACACAAGCATTGTTTTTGTTTACGATTTACGCAAAGAACGTTAGCCTTGCATGTTTTAGTGAGGAATGATAGCTTCACAGTCTTTCTTTGTTGATTTCATAATAAACGTGAAGTTGAGTTTTATGCCATTTACGTTCAGCCCTACGACAAAGGTTTCTTGCGGATCTAACTATTTTTGCATATCTCCACAGAGACTTGTTCCTACCAGACACAACCTTCACTATAATGGGAGCAATGGAATCAATGATATCTGAAATTTTAGAATGAAAGTTATCAACCAACTCATCTACAAGGTTACAGCATAGAGGTGAGGTGGAAGAGTAGATTTGATTAAAGTTTCTGCTGTGTTGTTTGTAAAAGAACATTTTGTGCTAAGTAACTCAACAGAGACTGTACTTTCAAATATAATTGAGAAATGATCAGACAGGGCGACATCAGTTACAGAGACCTTGGAAATATTCACACCATTACTGATAATCAAGTCAAGAGTGTGTCCTCTATTGGGCGTTGCCTGTTTACCATGTCAAGTCAGACCAAAGTTTTCAAGTATATCACGCAGCTTTGTTGAGCCTCTGTCTTTGGGCTTGTCAACGTGGATGTTGAAATCTCCCAATTATTAAACAGTCATAATCAATGCATATAACAGATAAAAGCTCAATAAAGTCAATGAAGAAATTTTCCATATAATTTGGGGTTTTGTATAAAGTTAGTGTCAGAGCATGTCTATGGCCTACTGGACTTCTATTTTGTAACTGAAGACATTTTGCTTCTCATACAAAGAGCTTTCTCATTTGGATTGAAAGCCCCTCGGATGAGAAGCAAAATGTCTCCAGCTACAGAACACAATCAATCAAGAGTGTGGAGTTGAGCTTTTAAAGCTGAGATGTGATGTAAGCTGGATTGCTTGCAAATTGTTAGGAGAGTGAGAACAATTAGCAAGCTGTAAGTTGCAAACAGTATTTTTCATGTCATGACTTCATTCTTTCCCACTGTCTGAATTTTTTAAAACTGTTTTTAGATCAGTACCTTGAGGCACGCTACTACCTGACTAGGTCACTGTCATGCAGAACCTCTGATTTGCAAACAGAAGAGAAAGAAGAGGACATTGACCAAAGCGAAAGCAAAAGGTGATGTAAGCATCTTGTAGTTTTATATTTCCACATAAATTCAACTTTAACTGTCTGAAACACACATGCAAAGACAGCTGTAAAAGGAAAACAGTGCTGTGCAGACAATTAGAGTATACATCAGAGGTGTTCAATTCCAGGCCTCTAAGGCTGATGTACTGCAACTTTTTGATGTGTCCCTGGTCCAACACAGCCGAATGAAATGGCTGAATTACCTCCTTAGTATGCTGTCAAGTTCAGAGTCCTGCTGATGACCTCTATAATTAACTCAGATGCGTTTAAGCAGAGACTCATCTAAAAGCTGCATGACACCAGATTAAAGCCTAGATTTGCAGACCCCTGGTATATATTGATCAACAAATAACTCGGGATAAAAAAAAAATAACTGCAGCTTAGCTGATGACAGTTTGAGATTTTTTAATATTAACATGTGGTTAAGTACAAATGAAGATATGACTGTGTTTTGTGAAATATTTAGACAGGATCGGAAGAAGTCGGCACAATAAATCACACTCACACTGCTTCTGCTAGAATAATTGTGTAACTTTATTCCGCCACAGAACACAGTAAAACAAGCAGCATTTCAATGCTTCACATCCCCGTGATGCTGACTTAATAAAACATAAGCGCCTCTTACCTTGACACTGGACTGGAGAGCCGACAGTCCGGGCAGAGCAGCATCAACTAGCTGGGCGTTCACGCGCAACCCGCAGCAGACTCTGAAAACATGTTTTCCAAAACCTGCAGCCACTTTCTCAAACTCCCAAGTGTCCACACACAGAACAACATAAGATTCCCACAGAAAAATATGTGTTCCCACAGAACAATATAAGTGTTGTCTTTCCCCGTCTCACAAAAACAAGTTAACTAAGTAGAAATATAAATGTTCACACAGCATTCCCCGTTTCACACACCCGTTTTACAAAAACAAGTTATAAAAGATTTATCCCTTCATTAAAAAAATGTTATCCCTTCATTATTTAAACGAATAACCGAGTAACATTAAAGAAAAAAAAATTATCCCTTCATTCCACCCATTGGTACGAGGTTATTCAATTAATAAACCCTTCACCAGTTACCTCATAAGGTACCTGCCAGTAAATGTTGGCATGTCAATCCACAAAAATGCATATCATTGATAAAAATTGGAGCCTTGATGGGGAATCTGGAATAGTAGTGTAGGACCAGCCTTGACCAATCCATCCATCCATCCATCCATTTTCTTCCGCTTATCCGGGGTCGGGTCGCGGGGGCAGCAGCCTAAGCAGGGAGACCCAGACTTCCCTCTCCCCAGCCACTTGGGCCAGCTCCTCCGGGGGAATCCCAAGGCGTTCC
>NC_051437.1:3634762-3645172 GCF_001649575.2 Kryptolebias marmoratus | reverse complement strand
CCACCCGCGGAGGGTGAGAAGGGAATTTTTTTTTGCCCAGTTATAAAAGTGCCGTGAAGAGCAGAAAGGACAGGTGGATCCAGGCCCAGAAGGCTGTCCTTTTGTGTCTTATTTAGATTATCTTAGCTCATGTTTTAGATAAGCTTAGTTTAGCTTGTTATATTGTTGTCTGTTTTTACGATGACTCAGTATTTTTGTGTTTTAATGTTGTAAAGCACTTTGAACCGCCTTGTTGCTGCAAAGGGCTATATAAATAAATTTGACTTGACTTTGACTTCAAATTGTTTTATCCATCCATCCATCCATCCATCCATCTTCTTCCGCTTATCCGGGGTCGGGTCGTGGGGGTAGCAGCCTAAGTAGGGAGACCCAGACTTCCCTCTCCCCAGCCACTTGGGCCAGCTCCTCAGTGGGAATCCCAAGGCGTTCCCAGGCCAGCTAAGAAACATAGTCCCTCCAGCGTGTCCTGGGTCTTCCTCTGGGCCTCCTCCCAGTGGGACGTGCCCGGAACACCTCACCAGGGAGGCATCCAGGAGGCAGCCTAATCAGATGCCCGAACCACCTCAACTGGCTCCTCTCGACGTGGAGAAGCAGCGGCTCTACTCTGAGTCCCTCCTGGATGACTGAGCTTCTTACCCTATCTCTAAGGGAAAGCCCAGACACCCCGCGGAGAAAACTAATTTCAGCCGCTTGTATTTGCGATCTCGTTCTTTCGGTCACTACCCAAAGCTCGTGACCATAGATGAGAGTAGGAACGTAGATCGACCAGTAAATCGAGAGCTTCGCCTTTTGACTCAGCTCTATCTTCACCACGACAGACCGGTACTGTGCCCGTTTCACTGCAGACGCTGCACCAATCCGCCTGTCGATCTCCCGCTCCATTTTTCCCTCATTTGTGAATAAGACCCTGAGATACTGTTTATTGTTATCTGAAAATGTATAATACATTCACCTTGAATTTTTGGTTACGTTGTTTTATGAAAACATGATGTAATCACTGTAATCAAGTACTGTGTAGGAGAAACACAGAAACAGAAGTTTGTTGTTAAACACAATACCTTGTTACATTCTACAGTAATGCATTATGTGGTAGGTAATTCATAAACCTTGATGATTTTTTAAAAACTATATACTTAAAGAGAATTGAATTTAAATTGTGTATTGCATGAACAACTGACATCCATTAGTGGCAAAAACCCAGGAGCTCAGTATGGACCAAACCTAAGTGTATCATAAATCCAACTCTTGGGTTGAAGGCGGATGGCATCAAAAAGACACCTGTAATCTACACAATTATAAATCTGTCAAGATGGTTGGCAAAAAATAAAAGAAGGTGGCTGAAATCCAGTAACTTCACACAGCCACATGCGAGAAGGAGGGACCCCTCTATGCTATAAAAACTGTTTGCAACTCTGTAAAACCATAGTCATTGTCCCTGTACTACAAGACAACTGACTCAGTTCTTCTTTCTTCACAAGTCTTAGAATAACTGATAAGATGTTCACAAATATATACACGTGACCCAAAATAATCACGATTCACTCAGGGCAAAATGAACTTTTCAAAGCAAAGTTGGTAAAAGATGACACTAGGTCAGAGGTCATAAAAACAGGTGATTCTTCATGCAACAGTCTAGATTTGTCATCAGATTAATGTTAAAGGGTGCACTTATAGGCAAAGAAAATGTATTGAATGGACTGTAAACTGACTTAACAGAGAAAATCCAGATTCAAATTGGGTTAATTTATACCTTCACGCATTGAATCTTAAAAAAATGTCAATGAGAAGATGAAAGATATATTTATATTATCATTAATAAGGTAAAAAATAACATGATTTGATTAAATATTCAATTCAATTCAATTCATAACTTAACTGACAAAATTAAAACTAGCCATGGCCCTCTTTCTCCCTCTAGTGGTTCACAAACAAAAATTATCACATAAACAAAAGTATTGATGGTCTCAGTACATTATCATTTACCTATAACATCTCTTGATGTCCTCTGTTGTAGCATTCTTGTCCACTCCAAGCACAGCGTACAGTGATTCTCCTGATGTGGACAGAGTCCTCTGCCTCTGCTGGTCCATGATCTTTGACTCTCTTTGTCCTTGTCTTACCCGCTCCCTTAATGACTCAATTCCTCACCTGGCAGGTGAAAAAAGAAACAAGAAGCATATATTTAAAATACATATAAAAACTGATTAATAAAAATTGATACCTTGACATAACTGCAACCAGAAAACAAATGTAATTTGTTTCTATACCAAGTAACTTACTTAATAATAAAAAGGTTTTAAATGAAACCTTTGCTACTCTGTGATTCAGTTCTTTATCAGACAAGCTGCCTGTCAGATAGTAAAAAACCCAATCCTGTTAACTTCATGATCTTGTTAGAAATGTGGCTTTCAAAGTGAGGAAACCGTTTCGTTCGAGTAAAGCTGAATTAATTACCAGATACTGGCAGGTAATGGTATGCTATTACGCAAAACGCCATTGTTTTTCTATAAAAAATTGACATTAAAAAATGTTATGCCTGACAGACCATGGTATTTAAGCATGTAAAGCTTCCAATGAGTACTATAGTTTTTACAAGTGGTTTTCTTAGCAAAAACATCAAAAGTTTCATTCACTCTCAGTCAAAGTGGAGGGATTGTTTAACCCAAAAAAGACAGGAGGGTTGCACAGAGGCTAAGTACCTGAATGTGTTGCTCCACTCTCATGTAAACAATCACATCTTGTTCGACCAAGACTGAAATTACCAACAGATTAACTGTTTTCTTATAGTGATGATCCTCCTCTTTGTATATATAATGATTCTTAGAACTGCAAATTTCCAGCACTTGCCCGGCTGTGCCTCTGATTGTCTTTTTGTTCTTAACTTTTACCCAATCATTGTTTCTCATGAGTCATGTATCACCTGACCTCCTATAGTCGACCCAATCAGAAGCAGTGTAGAGCAAGTCATGACTTCCTGTTTTTAACAGATATCCTGTAGGTAATGTAGTTATATGAATTGGCCGTAGTTTACAGTTAGTGACACTGATGCTGTGTACCAGCAGGTTTATGAGAAGTGGCAGTACACTATAAAAAGTGATGGTATGCTAAGGACGAGCATTTTAAAGTACCAGTACTGTGTGTCAGCCCACTTGGAGACCTGGTTGTAGTTTTTGTCAAGCCTTGAAAATAAAAATATGTGCTATCTCATGCAAAAAAATATGGTGTGTGATCTTGCATGATCTCTTGAAGTATGTGTTGTGAATAACTCAGCTAGTACCTCACCATATTTCAGCTCAGTTTCTGTAAAAACATCATCACTTCACTTTTGCCTTCTGTGATGGGCAATAAAGAAATTGGTTATTAATTAGGCATGGAGCAAATGGCCCAAGTTTGAGTCCTGACTTGTGGTGCTTTCAGTCATATATACCAGTACACAATGTCCCTCCAGCTAAAGACAGACGGCCAAGAGTTTTGTGTCCCAACAACACATTTACCGTAACATAACTTTTATTTAAAAAGTGGTGCCAAAGACAAAATAGACAAAAGTAATAAAACTACAAGCAGGAGGAGAACAATATGGACAATATGGTTTAGTGGTTTCTGTACAATTTACAACACAGGGACAAGAAGGTCGCACAAATTGAGTCAAATTTCTGTGAAGAATTAATTCAAACTTTCCTTTTAAGGTACAGATGACAAAACAATTTATTCCTGCTGAGTCAAACACTCTGCAGATGGATGTGGAAACCATGAAGAAGCCTTTAATGCTTGCCATAAAACAATGATTAGGGTAATTTGAATACTGTTTCATTCAACCAAGAAGCACAAAAAGGCGGAAAAAAATGGAGTGATAATGAATAAACACAAATGAAAAACTTCAAACTAACTTATGCCCCTTTTCCACCGGCTCTAAAGGTCCTGGCTCTACTTTACTCTGCTTGCTTTGCGCACGTTTCCACCAGCAATTTTTTTGAGGCTGGTCCCTGCTTTTTTGGTCCCTGCTTTGGAGTAAGGCCAGCGGGCTGGCCCTGCTTTCATGGGTGACGCAAGCTTAGCTCCCATGCAAGCTTAGCTCCCATGCAAGCTTAGCTCCCATGCAAGCTTAGCTCCCATGCAAGCTTAGCTCCTGTTCACTCATTGGTCATGGGTGTGGCCAGATGCAACCATAAGGAGCAAAGAGAACAATGATATTCAACAGCGTTAGTTTACCCTGCAACGTTTATGCCGTCTGTCCCCCAGCTGAAGGCGCTGTAAAGCCTGAAATCTCCGGCGGATAACAGCTGTCCTACTCCGTGCAACAATCGCGGCATCCAGAGCATTTCTTCCACTGCGCCTCTCTTCCTCAAGTCTCAGAAGAATCCCCATATGTTTAAAAAACAGCAACAACACAGGGCCAACGTTGTCCATAGCTCTTCCGTTGTCTCCACAAATGACACCAAGTTTCGGTAGCGCACTCCCCCCGCCCACAACATGAGGCGTTTCTCTGCTACCGACCAAACTGGCCGGTGGAAATGCAATGCATTTTTTTATAGAGCCGAGCCAAGCCAGGCCGGGGCTTCTGAAATAGAGCCAGTGGAAAAGGGGCATATGGCCCCCTTCATACTTCATGATTACCCCAGTAGCAAAACAAAACAAAAAACAGATCTTGGTAGTCCTTGCAAAGTCCTCAGGAATGTATTAAGAACTTCTCTTTTAAACATGATTGGTTCTGATAGGACATGAAAGGTTTTAAACATGCAGAAACCTCTATACAGGGTGTCCCCTAGAAAAGAGGCTAAGCCCGATGGTAGGCGGCCGTTTGCCGGCCAACCATGATTCAGTAAAAAAAAAAATTAAAGTTGACAAATATGGCTATTTATTATGTGATACTGTAGGATATTTGTGTCAAATATTTACACAACTACAGTTTTACAAAAAGGCACTTTTAAAATACTTTTTTTTAAACAAAAATACATCTAAAATAAATACAAATTGTTTGTACCTAATTCCAATCCTAATTTAAGTCACATTTACAAATAAAACATAAATGAAAAAGTGCAAACAAGGCACCAAAACAAGTCTCATGTCAAGGCCAATGAATAACAACAGAGAGCTCTGAAAAACAGAGAGATGCTGTACTGTACCGTGCTTTTTGTGGCACAGGCTGCATGTTGGACCACTACATGTAACAACAAAACAAACCAAATCTAATGCTGAATTTAATGGCATAATTTTACTGTTAAACAAGAATAAATTATATTTATATTTTCACTAAGTACAAAACATGCTTAGCATATTTGGGCTTGTAAAGCCACCCGCTGAATTTCAGCTCAACTAACCATTTTTGGTTAAACCCGCTCGTTCGATGTTTATTGCTGTAGCTCCGAATGCAATCACACCCTAAAAAAATAATCATCTGTGTCAGCTGGACATGTAGGGACAGATGAAAATAGTAACATGTAAAAAGTATTGTTGGAAAAGGCAAATTACAGAAAATTATATTGTTTTTATGCAGAAAAAGTGACATAAAAGCCTAATTAGGGATCAAATAACATGCACAGACATGGACAAATTTTTGGACCCTTTTGCTAAAGAAAGAAAAACACACAGAGCTCACTACAATAGCTTGAAACTTCAAAGTCAAAAGTTTAAATACACCTCATTAGTATTTGGTACTATTGCCCTTAAACTGTATGACTCGGGTCAAACATTTTGGATATCCTTCCACAAGCTTCTCTCAAAGGTTGGCAGGAATTTTAGCCCATTCCTCCTGACAGAACTGGTGTAACTGAGCCATGTTTGTAGGGTGCCATGCTCACACATGCCTTTTCAGCTTTGCCCATAAAGTTTTGATAGGATTGAGATCAGGGCTTTGTAATGGCCATTCCACAACATTGACTTTGTTATCCTTAAGCCACTTTGTAACCAGTTTGGCAGTATGCTTGGTATCATTGTCCTTTTTGAAGACCCATTTACGCCCAAACTTTAACTTCCTGGCTGATGTCTTGAGATGTTGCTTTGGTATTTCCACAAAATGTTCTGTCCTCATGATGCCATCTATTTTGTAAAGTGCACCAGTCCCTCCTGCAGCAAAACAATCCCACAACATAATGCTGTCACCCCCGTGTTTCACAGTTGGGATGGTGTTCTCAGGCTTGCTAGTGTCCCCCTTTGTCCTCCAAACATAACAATGGTCATTATGGCCAAACAGTTCAATTTTAGTTTTGTCAGACCACAGGACATGTCTCCAGAAGTTAAGGTCTTTGTCCCTGTGTGAATTTGCAAACATTAATCAGGCTTTTTTATATTTCTTTTGAATTAATGGCCTTTTCCTGGCAGAATGGCCTTTCAGCCCATGTCGACACTGTCATGATTTGGGGCCTTTGGGTTTGTTTTTGTATTGGATTTATTGTTTTGTGTTTCTATTTTTTTGTGTGTTTAGTTTTATATTAAGTCTTTGTACAGTTTTTACTCTTTGTGTTCTTGCCATCATTTCCTTTCCTCTGCTCAGTAGTCCTATCAGTCTGCCTCAACCACCCACACCTGTCCCTTGTTTGTAATCAGTCACCTGTGTTCATTTAGCAATCACCCTCTGCCTTTAAATCCCGGTCATTTTCCACACTTACTTACTGGTTCATTGTCACTTCCATGTGCTGTCTGGTTTTTCTCGTGTCTTGCAATCCTGGATTTTGTACATTTTTGTTATTTAGTTTTCTGTTGTGGCCATGTCAGCCATTTGTTTTCTGTATCTTTAAAATAAGTCTTTATTTAGTTAATTCCAAACATGAGTCTGCATTCTGGGTTCCTTTCCTTGCAACCAGACAGATACAGTACTCATTTCACTGTGGATAAAGACACTCTCTTACCAGCTTCAGGCAGCATCTTTATCTGGTCTTTTGCTTTTGTTCTTGGGTTGATATGCACATTTTGGACTAAAGCACGTTCATCTCTGGGACACAGAACCCGTCTCCTTCCTGAGCTGTATGATAGCTGGACATTACTGTCTTGTTTGTACTTGCGTACAATTATTTGTACAGATGAATGAGGCGCTCACAGGCACCCAAGGATAAACCAGACTTGTGCAAGTCCACAATTCTCTTCTTGATATCTTGGCTGATTTCTTTCGACTTTCCTATGATATTAAACAAGGAAGCAGTGTGTTTCAGGTGTGCCTTAAATTACATCCAAAGATGTATCTTTAATTAGCTCAGATGTTATCAATAAACCTATCCTATCAGAAGCTTCCAAATTGGCATAGTAATCTTAGTGTAATTAAATGTATGACTTTGAAGAAAGGAATACGAATTGCCTTAAAAAGATTCTCACTGTCATTATTCTGGCATTTAGCAAAAAGAAATAATTTTGAAAATCCTAATTGATCTGAAACAGGAAAAGTTTATTCTGATTTCACGTCAGACAGTGTGAAAAAATACATATGTGTGTGTGTCACTAACATGTACAGTAGTTAGTACATCGCCTCTAGCTTCGTGAACATAGCGATTACTATGGAAAAAGAAACTGTAGTAATAAACTGTTCTACAACAAAAATGAAATTAGTCTAGTCTGTTCCGTAATATAATCTTTGGCCATTGAACAGATCAACATCTGCCACTTGTCTCTCCTTACGTCAACTTTTGAAACAAAAACACACTAGAAGCTGCAAAATAAATCCGGCTTTATATGTTGTTTTCTAACTACTATATCTTTTTACACAAGTTAGGTTTACTAGGTCTGTCCCGTTTGAACCAACAATAGTCAATATTGAATCGAAACTGAATCAAGCCCTGCCTTCCGTCTCATAACTTGCTCAGGACTCCTGAATGCTAACCAGACTGGGACGTATACTCGGGAGTCAAACCGGAGTTATGGTGGATAATCTCCAAGGCACAGCATCAAAGCAAAGCAAACAGCATCCATGTTGGTTAAAGGGGTGTTAGCTAGGTCGTGTCTTAGGCTGCATTTAGCACTTAGCTTGCTAACTAATCCAAGGACAACAAAGCTGACTAATGTTATCCCCCTAGCTAACTCTATGTGTGCATTTCTTACCTTTTCTTCCACTCGGACACAACGGCTTCTAGTTTGTTTTCACCTGAAGTCCACCGCAGTTTTATAAATCTCGCATCCCAGTTTTTCCACGGCTAAACCATTTAAACAGCCGGTGGGACAGCCACCGAGCTCACCACTACACCAAGAGGGAGCGAGCTGTCAATCTGTGATAATTCGCGGAAACCCACTGTTTCACTGTCAGCCCGCTCGCTCTGGGTGACTGCGGGCGCGTTCACGAACGAAGTTGTCGTCATCACGCTACGTTTTTGGTTGACGGTGCTCAGAGGAGAAACTTGTGGGTGAATCCTGTTTCAGGTATGTGAACAGAATTAACTTGAACAATGTATTTTCACTTTTTAAGAACTCTTAAGACTAATGTTGTTAAATGTTAAATGGTTTAGGCTGGGTATACTAGCCCGTGTAAGACTTCAGCTTTAGTCGATCAGCTTTTTAGCCGTGTCATGGGCTAACGTTAGCATTAAACCCAGAACTCATCAAAGCTAAAAGTTAGAAGCTGAGTAGCTAAATGCTAATATGGTTAGCTTTACTTTAAAAAGTGTGTAAAACTAACAAATCTCTTAATAGAGGCGAAGCCTGTGAATAATACATTAGCAATAATAATAATACATTACCAACACAAAAGTGGATAGCTATGATCGTGCTTTATCTATGCCAATTAAACAATAATCAAGATATGAAACTGTCAGTGTACCTTTAGCCCTGCCAAGCTAAATTAGCCATTTCAGTGTTTTGTAAGGTTTAGAGATTAGTATTTTTTAAATGTATCCTTTCGTGAAAATTCGCTTGTCATGCACCTCATCTTAAGAAAAAAAAAATCCACAAAAACAACCATGAAAAGACTGTAAAGGTAAAAAATAAGTCAGTTCGTCCAGGTTGTAGCACGAGGTCGATTGCACAAAAAAGCAGAATGATGACTGGGGCCAAAATGATGCTGCCGGAGTTCTGATGAGAGTTAGGAGAGATCATATTTCTCTAATTTTAGCTTCTCATCGTTGACTCCCTGTCAAATAAATAATAGAATTTAAAGTCTTTTAACATGTAAAGCTCTCAACAACCAAGCTTCATTTTAATTTAAAGGCAGACACTTCTTTAAGGACTAGGACTTTTAAGACTTTGCGTTTTGATAAATCCTCTAATTATTTATCTTGAGCTATCCTTTAGTTATGCAGCTATAGGCTTAGACTGCTGGGGGACAAATTGACAACATTTCCTCACTCAGCTGCTGTCTTTAACCGCTCTACTCTTCATGTTTGTATTTATAATTATTTCTATCATTACCATGTTTTTTTCTTTGTTTCTCTTTCCAAAAAACTCCACCTTGACCAGTCATTCTACGTTTGTCTGTGTCTCTTTCCTGTCCCCTCTAACCCCAGCTGGTCAAAGCAGATGGCCGCTCATCCTGAGCCTGGTTCTTATGGAGGTTTCTTCCTGTTAAAAGGGAGTTGTTCCTTTTCACTTTTGCAAATGTGCTGCTCACGATAGGAGACTGTGATAAAGTAAAGAATTCATGCAATCTTATGGTTTCTTTATATAGATAACTTGGATTTTTTATTAGATTATTATAATATATGTGAATGTTTTTGTACAGTGCACTGAGATGACTTTTGTTGTGAATTGGCACTGTGTAAATAAACTGAACTGAAGAATTTCCACAGTACGTTATTTTTTTGTTTTGTTGCAAGTTTTGCCTATGCCTTGCTGCCACTAAAAGTCACATCACATTTTTTTCTGATCAAGCCACACATTTTGATTTTTTTCCCCACAAAGTTGCAGGAGGAGCCCTGAATCCAAAATTGTGACAGAAACAGAATAATAACAGGCAAATAGTAGTAAAGGTGCTTCAGTGCTTTCATATTGCTACCTTTAACAACTATTTGAAAAAGCTGGAGTCAGAAGTGCCTCAGTTGGTTTTGATTTCTCTGTACAAACATTTAGTTTATAAGACCAGACAAATATTAGACCCACCATTTTTTCTTAATTTTCAGTGACTTGGTGTAAAACTTTTTACCTGATATTGTAAACTATGGTGTTTTAGAGCAGAATCTGTAATAGGTTTTAATGAATGTATCATCTGCACTAGTGCTGGGCGATATAACGATACATATCGTGGGGACGATAGAAAAGTGTCTATCGTGATATATTTTCTTCTATCGTCTCTATCGTTTCTATCATATTTGTATCAATGATTCGTGTAAATATTTCATAACCTAGGCTACGACGAATGTATTATTGTTGTCACTTTGCATACATTCAGTTTATATAAGTGATAAATAATAAGAAAAAATAGCTATTTTGCGAAGAACCTCCATTTTGCGACATGACGCTGCTTTACGTGTGGGTTTGCGACATGCTTTACGGCAGCGG
>NC_051437.1:3631369-3634317 GCF_001649575.2 Kryptolebias marmoratus | reverse complement strand
GAGTCTGTTGTCATTTGATACTGTTACGTCGTAACAGGTACATATATATTGCTGCACTAAAATGCAGCAGATCTCATTTGTGAACGTTCAGTTAAATGTTACTTCAAAATAAAGCTTGAAAAAGGTAAGAAATGAGATTATTTTTTTCATATTTTTCAGAGAATAACTGACAACGTACGTAATTGGGGTATATCGTGATCTATATTGTTAGCGTGATATAAAATTATCCATATCGTGATATAGGATTTTTTTCCATATCGCCCAGTACTAATCTGCACTACTGCATTGTTATTGTTATAGTGGCTTTGCATCATTGTCTCTTATAACAGTGAAAGTTATAATATTGTATCTTGTGAGACTGACCTCTTTTTATTTTCCATTAGAGTTTGAGAGGCTTGAGAAATAGAACATAAAGATGTCATCAGGTGCCCTTTTTCCAAGCTTGGTCAGCGGCTCAAGGGGAAGCTCAAGCAAGTACCTTGTGGAGTTTCGTGCTGGCAAAATGACCTTAAAGGGTAACACTGTTACGCCAGACAAACGCAAAGGCACGGTGTACATCCAGCAGTCGGATGATTCCCTGATTCATTTCTGCTGGAAGGACAGAACCACAGGGAATGTTGATGATGTGAGTATATGCTGCTGTTCATTTACAACATAGACATCACCAAATATTAACACAGCATAATAAAGAGACATTAAAAAAGCTTTGCAAAGGTTTGTGATTTAAAAACTTTGGCATTTGTAACATTTGAAGCACTTTTAGAGTTTGGTTTAAGCAAGCTAACTTTTATTATGTGTATGCATAATGACAAAGACTTTTTGAATTTTTAATCTAACCTTTATTTTAAATATTGATTTGGTGTGCATTTTTAATTTCCCCTAGCTACTTAGACTAGTACTGGGGTCTGCAACTCTGGGGATTGAGCTTGTACTATTAGGATAAGAGGGAAAAAACACATCAGAGGAGAGGTCATCCAGAAGGACTTTTGGTTGGTCTTGAGGTTGCGATGTCCTGAATGACTGAGAATCTACATCAGCATGTAGCCAACCTCCCTGGATGTGGCTGCAAGAGAAATTTGATGAAGCGATTAGAGGTGAACTCCAGTTTAAGGTTCATAAGTGTCAAATTGCACCATTTATTACTGTTTGAGCCAAAGCAGATTTAATAGAAAATGACTGAAGAGGATACCAAATCATAAAAAGCCAGAGTAGAATTAATAGTATAAATCAGAGAGTATGTCCAGTGAGCGTTAGCACTTCAGGATAAATTGATAATTTTTAAGGATTTTTTTAGTGCACCATCCACAAGCCACACCCACTTTTGCCAATCAATACCATATTGGAAGAAACAACTCAGGTTGTGTTCCTAAGTGTATAAAATTTAGTAGAAATTGTCATTTATGAGATCTAAAATTTTACATTGTTAGCGCTTCCTAGAGTTTGGCAAATATACAGACCCTTAAGGATTTTGCAATGTTGCAATTGCAACTATTAACGCAAAATCAAGCAAACCCTGCGAAATCGCAACTTTTTGCAACTTTGCCCAAAACACCGCAACGTTCCTGTGACTTTAACCCAACATTTATTGTTTCTAAAGTGATTCGCCACCGTTTCTGCGGTCTAGTGTCTTCTTTGTGGGTTTGTGTAGTGTGGAATACAAAAAACCCCGAAATAACTCACGAAGAAAACACATGACGTCACATCCTGTTAACATCAGAATGCCAGGGGCATGCAGGAGGAGCGACCAATGCGAAAATGTGTGCTAATGCTTCACATTTGCCCACAAAGATTTCAGCAAAGGACCGCGCAAAACAGTTTCCTACCCAGCTGCACGAGAGTGGGGGGAAGCTGTTTTGCACGTCCTGCAGTGTAATCATCGAACACGCATCGACAAACACTTTGTATCTGCAAAACATGTGAGGAGAGCTGCAGACGAGGGACAATCCAGAAATGGTCATGAATGTCAGTTTATAAGCTATCAAAGTTCTCAAATAAAGCACCTTTTGAGAATGTTGGTTTTCTGGAAACCCCCTGAAATGTTTCCAAAAAATGATGTATTCCTCCCAGAAAATGATGGCATTTACTTATGTTTTGTTATACACTAATTTCCTTTGTGTGTATTGGTACAACACAAAAAAACAGAGATAAAAAGAAGCCAAATTTGGTATAATTTCATCTAAAACTCCAACAAAAGTCTGGTCAAAATTATTGACACCCTCAACTTAATATTTGGTTTCACACCCTTTGGAAAAAATAAATGAAATCAGTTGCTTCCTGTAACCATCAACAAGCTTCTTACATCTCTGAACTGGGATTTTAGACCAGTCTTCTTTTGTAAACTGCCCCAGGTCTCTCATATTTGAAGGGTGCCTCCTGGGTCTCCTGCCATTTCATTCAAATGTCAATGGACAGTTCACGCTGACACTGATGCCCCCTCAGCCTGCAGGACACCTTGAATGTCTTTGTAACTTTCCTACATTGCAATCTTTCACTAGTTTTTCTCTTCCGTCGACGTCCTGGGAGATTAGCTACAGTGCCATGGGTCGTTGACTTCTTGATTACATTGTGCTCCGTAGACAGTGGAACATCAAGATTTCTGGAAATGGACTTGTAACCTTAATATTGTATTTTTTTTCCCCCATAATTTTGGTTCATTCATCCATTCTTAGTGTGGCACACATACACACAATACAAATATTGAGTCAACTTCTCTTCTTTTTATCTGGTTTCAGGTGTGATTTTCTTTTTTTTAAATATTGCCCAGACCTGTTACTTGCTACAGATGAGTTCCCTTTCAGTCGATTCACTCGGTACAACATATGTACTATGGGATATCACGCTCCCGCGTGTCCTGGCTGAAGACACCTTTAATCACGCCTTTAGGCAAATGACGTGATGACGTGATGACGACAAGTGACAGGCCCCGCCTGCACTATGTAACCGTCCGT
>NC_051437.1:3594347-3631269 GCF_001649575.2 Kryptolebias marmoratus | reverse complement strand
ATGGTCTTAAACTTTTGATCAGCTGAAAAAAATCATGTTTGAGTGTAAATGCAGTTTTCAATTAATTCCTCGCTCAGAAGTTTTTGTCTCTTACGCTGATTTCTTCTTTTAACATTGTGAAGCTCTACTTAGAACCTTCTTAAGATCCAATAGTGCAAAATGCAAATTCTTGCAGTTTTTTAACTGGTCTTAAGATTTTGATCAGAAGTGTATATGTTGCACTGTACAGCCTTGCAATCTGGAAAACATTCAAATTGAAAACAAGTTCACTAAAAATGTCAGTGTTGTTTTACAATATAAATATAAATATTTTGAGGAATTAAAAATTATATTTAGGTGTGAGCCATTATGAGATTCTGACAGTCTGAGTACTTTCAGCAAAAATTGCAGTTTCATATATAATAATTAATATATATATAAATTAATGTATCATACGTTTTAATTACATCTGTTTAAAAATGCTTCAAGTTTACAGGGGCACTCAAAGTTTGATGCAGCAAGCACTGGCGCACTTAACAGCAATGCCTTCACAGACTCAAATGCAGCCTGACAAGCAGGAGACCAAATAAATGGTGTCAGTGGGCTAACGAGTTTTGTAAGCAGACTTACGACATCAGAAAACGTTTTGCAAAACCCTCAATAGAATCCACACATTTCTAAAAAATTTGCATAGACTTTCTTGTCTGCAGGACTGAAAAATCAATGACAGCTTACACCTTAGCAGTGCCTGTATGCACTTGTCCATGTCTAACTTGTTTGCCCAAATAGGCAATTGTGGCTTTTCCTTTTTCACATTTAGCCAAGTTCAGGGTGAGAGGCTTGCAGAAGCAACTAAAAAAGACAAAGTTTCTAGATGTCCCAACCATGTAGATCAGGGGTGTCAAACTCCAGGCCTCGAGGGCCGCTGTCCTGGGAGTTTTAGGTTTTTCTGCTCCAACACACCTGATTCAAACAGTTTAATCAACTCCTCACCAAATCATCAAGTTCTCCACGAGCATGGCAACAAGTCATCCATTTAAAGCAGGTGTTTTAAAGCAAGAACACATCTAAAACATGCAGGAGAGCGGCCCCTTTGACACCCCTGATGTAGACGAATAAACCACTGCGTCATCTAAATATGCCTCACAGTTTTTCACTCCAGCCAGCATCTTCTGCATCAAACGCTGGAATGTTGCAGGTGCGTTGCACAACCCGAAAGGCACAGCAGTGTATTGAAGGAAGTGATCAATTGTCAGAAAGCCAGAACTCTCTGAAGCCCTTGGAGTCAGAGGCACTTTTCAGTGACCTTTTAATAGGTCCAACTTTGTCACAAATTTAGCTGAGCCAACTCAGTCAATGCAGTCCTCCATCCTTGGGAGAGGAAACGAGTCAGCTTTTATAACTGCATTTATTTTCCAGCAATCATAACAGAAACGGAACGTGTTGTCTGGTTTTTGTAAGCACGACTCGCTTCACTCCAACTTGTTTTTACACAGTCTCTGTGGTTTTTTATATTAACTGAGTGCCTCGACGTGACTGGGTCGTAGCGACCATCCGAAACTTGCCACCAACATGTAAATAAGTGAAACAAAGTCACATGCACACAATCCATTCTCTGTTACAGTTTCCAAAACTGCTGTGGCTGGGTCGACTGGAGTCCATAAACAGAGTTCATTTGGTCTAGCTTCTTCTGAACTCTGTCATCAGCCAACAAGCATAGAATTGTCTGCACCTTCTCATAGTAGTACGGTGTTGGTTTACGTGTTGATGTTTTACTGGATATATTATTTATATATATATATATATATATATATATATATAGTAAATGATAAAAAAATAAAATAAATGCTGCATTTACAAGGTTTTAAAAATAGTGGGTTTCTTGTGAAGGAGACACTCGAGAGAGAGTGTCTAAAGATTTCCAGCTTGTAGGATTAGCATCAGTTGCAGGACTTTGGGTGAGTACAGAAAACCTTATTCCACTGTCTGGAACGGTCAAATTCAACAGGAAACAGGCAGCGGTTTTAAATTATAAAGCAGCAACTGAGATTAGAGTTCATTAAGATTCTCTGCTTTAAACAGTGTGCTGTTGTTCTAACACTTGTGCTACAAAAATTAGCCCTGCGTGAATAAAAGACAAAATGAGCGGTCACTGTGGGAATCGCTTCAAGTTGAACTTATGTTTGTAGAGGTGGTTGGTAGGTGGGGGGACTAAACTGGACCAGTGGGGGTGGAGTGAAATATTGAAAAAAAAAAAAGAATACATTGAATGATTTATAGAATGTTTTTGCTTAAAATGCTTGCCCCTACTATATACAGCACTTTTGTAGTTTCACTCAGAGCTCTTTATCATTATTGATACAGCCAGTAATACAGTCTGTTATGACCAGCTAATTAATTCTAGACAAGAGGAAAAAAAAATCTGTTTAAAACAAAATCCGCATGTATCTATGACTGTACAGAACTTAAAATGTCAGCGGAGATACCCTCCGTTGGCCACAAAGCCGATTGTATACAAGAAGGCTCAAATGGTTATTATGATCAATGCATGTACTGCAAAGAAGTGGCCAATGGGCGACAGGTAATACTGCTTTTGTGTCAAAGCGGCAGCTTTCAGAATTGCAACACTCAAAAAATAATCTGCATCGCAGAAATATTTTGTGTTGGGACACGTCTCTCACTAAAGCAGACCTCTCCCTACGCCTTTTCACCAGCAGATAGCAGCAAACCTACAGTAAGTCCAAACTTTTAGGATACTTAGGTTTAAAATAAATACAGCATATAATGACTACTGCTCCAAGTATACTTTGATAGGCTGTGAAACAACAGCAAAATAAAGCTGTAAGCACAGCAAAATTTAACATTGATGATAGCATCCATCCTCCAACCATTTTGTCCATAATTGTCCTATTAGCGTGGTGTCTGACAGTTTTTATTCTGCCACATATTGGCATAAGTCTGACTTATCATGCAGCACACAGGGACATTAGTTTTCTAGGAGATGCAAAGTTGATGCTTACCAGGCAAATAGTACTTTTCAGAAAGTCCAGAGTAATTTTAATGGTAATGAGCTGAGTTTTCAAAACTTCCTAACACAGGAACTCTGACATTCTTCCATCTGAAAAGGCCAAACTGATTCCAGTAATTATGCTGCATTTGTTCAGTCTTCCTTGTTAAATCCAAACCATTTGCTGGTGAAAGATCTACAGCTGTTTTTCTTCATAATACAAATTCATGACTCTTTGTTCTGTGTTATAATATAAATATAAATCTGTTTCCAAATCTTTGATTTTGCATTTGTAATGCACTTTTTACATTTGCTTTTTCACATTACTGCAAAGCGAGTCAGGAAATATAACAGGCAAAATTTTTATCTAAAAATAAATAAAGGGGAAAAAATTATTTTGGTTAAGATAAAAAAAATAGTATGGTAAATTTGTGTTTTACCACATAGAAATGGGTGTTATTGAACTAGTTAAAAGAAAAGTCTGTCTCCGTAGTCTATAAAATTTCTAAAAAGAAAAATGGCAGTGGGACATGGATGAGCTGGGGGCAATTATGTGTTTTTTAAAAACGGCAAACATTTTTGGATTGTGTGTGTTGGGGTAGGGGATATTTTCTTTGTCAAGCACTTTAAACATTAGTACTTTCTAAGTTCTGTTGTATAATAATTTTTGTAGTTTTCTGTTTGCTCTTCAGTTAAAATAAAGACAAATATTTACCTTCATCTAACTGATAATTAAATTGTTCCTAGGTGTGAGTGAGAGTGTGAATAGTCGTTTGTCTCTGTTTCCCTGTGGTGGACTTGTTACCTGTCTAGGGTGTACCCTGCCTCTTGCACAATGATTGCTGAAGACAGGCACCAGCCGCCCATGACCCGGAAAGGAATAAGTGGGTGGATGGATTTACCTTTACTTTCGTTCCTGTTACAGTCATTTACATAACTGATCTATATTGGAAATAACAAAAATCTGACTTTTAAAATTTAAATATTTTGATGTCAGGGAGCACCTATATTTTGTGGTTGTACACAAACTGAAAATGTTGTGAGCTGGTGCAGCTATTGAAAAAAATTGGTATAAAGCCCTGTCCCTCGTACACCAATAAGCATATCAGTGGGTAGGGGTTCAGTGTTTTTTAAGGACATATACCACTATCCACAATCATATATGTGATTTATTAAACCACTATTCCTGTTAATACAATACAAACGCTCTTCTTTCTAAACACTGCATTGCTTCTAGTTCTAAATACCTACAGCATTAGTCTCTCTCCCTGAAATAAAGTTCATGAGTTTAACCATCGTCTTATATTTCATTACAACTACCACAACACACACACTGCCTGATTAAGACGCTCGTTTTTTGCCACAGACCACAGAAGAAAAATTGAGGTCTTTATTAAGTCTGTGCAGCTTTTAGATTAAGAAAGTCTTGTGTCTATTTTCTATCAGGAACCAAAAACAGACAAAGATGATGAGTACTGCCGTAAAGTGAATGAGTACCTGAACAACCCTCCGATTCCTGGAACACCTGGCAGTGGAGGTGGCAGCGGACATGAACTGTCTGCACTTGGGGGAGAGGGAGGCCTTCAGAACTTACTGGGGAATATGAGCCACAACCAGCTGATGCAGCTGATTGGACCAACAGGACTGGGTGGATTGGGTAAGTAAAAAATCTCTCACTTGTTTAAGACTGCATTGTGGCTGAACTTGATTTTGTATGGAAGTATAAAATTAATCATCCCACAAAGTGAACAGTGTGTCAGTATTTGGTCACCTTCCCACCACATTTTACAGTGAGTTTTCCCTTAATGCTTTCCCCAAAGACAGGCTAATGTGACAAGCCAACTTCATATTATTGTAACAACAAACAGTCTGGAATAAGAGCTATCAGTGTTATCAGTTCAGTTTGGACATTCTTTATAGATTTGTGTTTTGTTTCTCTGAGGCCTGGGAGCTTTAGCTGGACCAGGACTTGCCAACTTGTTGGGCAGTGGTGGACCACCCACTAGCAGTTCCTCATCCAGGTGAGGCACACTTGTACATTTCAACATTAATAGTCCAGATCAGTCGTATCTGTGTTTACCTTTGTGTCTCTGCTCATCTCAGCTCTCGTAGCCAGGCAGCCACAGCATCCACTCCTTCATCAGGTGGAACTCCCAGACTGAGCTCGTCTCAGGTCCCCACCACCTCTGCACCTTCTGCTACTTCAGCTCCATCCTCTACTAGTGTGACTACGTCCACACCAGGTACACTGCTGTGTCATGTTAAAGTCTCTGTCGGTTACCCAAAATTTAGAAAGAACAGCCAATAGTTAGACCTGGTAATGACTTCATGGGAATCAAACCATAGGTGTGTCATACGTTGTGAAGTAGCTTCAGACTGATGTTGGTAATAAAAAAAGTGCTGAAACTCCCTTTTTATGTAAAACATTGGTGTATTTTTGTGCTACTGTTTCTGGAGTGTTAACAATTTGTTTGCTCATATTACCTGAATATCCTTACTTATAATGATAATTTTTTATATACAGCATCGGCTCAGACACCAGTTGTCCCAGCCTCCGTTTTAAGCCCTCCACCCCATCAGCCCATCCAGCTCAGCGACCTTCAGAGCATCCTCGCCAACATGAACGTCCCACCTGCAGCTGCTGCTCAGGGACCAGGGGGTTAGTAACTTACCACCTACTGCGGGCTTGGGGTACTGCTGTGATTGGGATTCTGCATCAGAGTAATATACAATACATGGCCAGCAGGGGTGTAGTGAGACACTCATCTCATCTCAGCTGACTGGTATCTCTCCTGTCTGAGTCCTCTTTAGACCTTGGAGTGGTTCTCTTATACTGTACATGACCAAAGGGACAACCTTGTTTTTATATTTCTATTGCCAAATGTTTTTACAGCAATGTGAAACAAACATTTATATATATATATATATATTTGTTTTTGTTTTTTTTAGTCGGAACAGAGTGTACTGCAATTTTATTTTATTTTTTAAACTTTATTTATTAATTTTCACAGCGTATTCTTTACAGGATTCAAGTTTTGTACAGTGCTGTCAACTTTAACATATAAAACCCTTACATGAAACAAACACACAAAAAAAACATATATACAAAGACAAATGAAAATGCAAAAATCTGTTCACTTTACAGCTAACTAAAAGAATATAGCAGTAGTTTAGTTACGATGGGGTACTCATCTTGAATGTTTCCATGTATTGTAGAAATGGCTGCCATGCCTTGACAAATTTAGCAGTTGAACCTGCCAATGTACATCTCATCTTTTCTAAATGTAAAAACCTCATGAGCTCTGCAAGCCACTGTTCATGTGTAGGAGGTGCCTCCTGTTTCCACCTCAGAAGTATCAAACATCTCGTAATCAACGTAGCAAAAGCTACTGTATTTGAATTGTTCTTGGAAAGTAAAATATTTGGAGGTACGACTCCAAAAATTGCAGTTAGAGCAGAAGAGCCAAATTTAACATTGTATATTTCTGAGAATGTATTGAATATTGATGTCCAATAGGTATGAAGTATTGAACATGCCCAGAAAGTGTGAGTAAGGGAACCAACTTCTGACCTGCATCGGTTACACAAGGGAACAGTCCCTGGATAAAACTTAGCTAGCTTTTCTTTAGAGATATGCAGCCGGTGCAGGACCTTGAACTGAAGGAGCCCGTGTCTAGCGCATATAGAAGAGGAGTGTACCCTGTAAAGAATAGATTGCCAGAGCTCATCTGTTAATGTAACTGCAAAATCTTTCTCCCAATGCAATTTAATAATGGAAAGAGGAGATTGTAGATCTAGCAGTATAGTATAGATCTCTTTAATTACCCCCCTTTTATGAATATTTATATCTATGATTTTATCAAAAGCTTTTTTCTCAGGTAATTCGGGAAATGCAGGATATGTATTCTTTACAAAATACCGCAGTTGCAAATAGCGGAAAAAGTGTGCATGTGGGATATTAAACTGTTCTATGAGTTGTGTAAATGATGCAAATATCCCATCAATGAAAAGGTGTTTAACTTTACTTAATCCATTTCTTTTCCAAATTTTAAAAGCAGAGTCAGACATAGAAGGTGGGAACATATGATTTGAACAGATAGGAGTTTTAATTGACATAAGATGTAGCCCAAATCTTTTCCTACACTGCACCCAGATTCTCAGGGAGTTATATAGCAGAGGGTTGCATTTATAGGCACCTACTTCTAAAGGGAGAGCGGAGGTCAGCAAAGCAGGTAAGCTAGTCTGGCCACAATTAGATGACTCAATGTGAAGCCAAGAAGGGGTATCTGTAGAAAAGTCACTAATCCAGTATAGCATGTTTCGTATATTAGCTGCCCAGTAATAAGACTGGAAATTTGGCAAAGCCAATCTGCCCACAGGCCGAGGTCTCTGCATAAAATCTTTACGTATTCTGGGGGCGTTACTATTCCAAATAAATGCAGAAACATGTTTATATAACATAATAACATGGATATATAACATGGAATGCACTGAAATAAATAAAGGAACTTGGGCAATATATTCATTTTTATAGAATTGACACGGCCTATTAATGATAGTGGCAAATTATTCCACCTTTGAAGATCTAATTTAGTATTTTCAAGAAGTGGTACAAAGTTCTTTTTAAAGAGATCTTTATATTTGCGAGTAACTTTGACCCCAAGGTACGTCACGCAATCTGATTTAACTTTAAAAGGAAAGTTTATCCAAGAAATCTTCCTGGCTTTATAGTTTATACTAAATAATTAACTTTTTTGCAAATTTAATTTGTAACCCGAAATAGTGCCGAATTGTTCAAATATAGTAAGAGCATGGGGAAGAGAGCACAAAGGGTCTGAGATATACAGTAGGAGGTCATCAGCATTTAAAGATATTTTGTGCTCCTGATCAGCTCTGTAGATACCCTTAACATTATCTTCTGCTTGCAACTTAATTGCCAATGGTTCAATTGCTAACTCAAATAAAAGAGGGGACAAGGGACACCCCTGTCTTGTCCCGGGGTTGAGTGAGAAGTAACAGGAATATAAGGAATTTGTTCGAACACACGCCATAGGCGAGGAGTAAAGTACCTGAACCCAAGAAATGAATTTAGGGCCAAATCCAAATTTATTTAATATGTAAAACAGATAGTCCCACTCCACCCGGTCGAAAGCCTTTTCAGCGTCAAGTGATAAGGCGACTTCAGGGGCTGCAGTTGACTCCGTGTGTAATATGTTAAAAAATCTACGCAAGTTGAAAAAACCATGCCTTCCCTTTACAAATCCTGTTTGATCAGAAGAGATAATATGAGGTAAACATCATTCTAGTCTGAGAGCCAGGATTTTAGACAATATTTTTAGATCCACATTTAACAGCGAAATTGGACGATATGATGAGCACTCATGTGGATCCTTATTTGGCTTCAATAATAAAGAAATAGTAGCTTGACGAAGCGTTGGGGGAAAGACATTGCCAGTTAAATGATTCAATAAACATATCTCGTAACAATGGAGACAAACTATCCTTAAAGGTCTTGAAAAATTCAACTGGGTAGCCATCTGGCCCCGGAGATTTTGCATTCTGCATTGAGTTAATTGCAAATTTAATTTCTTCTACAGTTATCTGTTCCTCCAGTTGATCCCTAAATGTAGAGTCTAAAGTTGGAATTGCCATCTTTTCAAAAAATGTGTCAAACAGTCCAGGCATTTTTAAAGATTCTGATTCATAAAGGTTAGAGTAAAACATTTTAAAACTCTCATTTATTTTTTGTGGGTCCGTAGTGATCTGTCCAGATTGGGTTTTAATCCCAGGAATTAAATGTGCAGTTTCGGATCTACAGAGCTGATGTGCCAAAATCCTAGACGCTTTCTCCCCATGCTCATACCACATTCCTCTTGACTGAAGAATTATACGTTCAGGCTGTTCAGTGGAAATTACATTAAACTCCGTTTGCAAGGTCAACCTTTGTTTATACGAATCCGGAGATGGAGTTATAGAGTGGTGTTTGTCTAGTTGTGAAATCAGATCTGTCAGTTCAGTTAAACACTTTACCTTTTGTTTCTTAGTATGTGAGCAGTAGGATATAATGTGACCGCATAAGAATGCTTTCAAGCTTTCCCAAACTGTACTAAAAGCTATGCCAGGTGTAGTGTTCATTTTTAGGAAAAAATCAATTTGTTCAGAAATGTATTGTACAAATTCTTTATCTGACAGAAGAAGAAGATTGAGTCGCCAAGAGTACACAGAACATTTGTCTGGAAAACTAAGTTCCAAAATAAGCGGGCTATGATCAGATATAACTATACTATCATATCTACAAGTTTTAATATTAGGAAGTAATTTTTTATCTACAAAAAATAATCTAAACGTGAATATGTTTGATGAACTGCAGAAAAAAAGAATATTGTCTGGTATATGGATATAGATATCACCACACATCCACAGCACCATAATTCTGTAAAAATGACTAAAACTATTGAAGACTTCGGGAGTGAAAAGTTTTTGATCGAGGAACGATCCAACACTGAGTCAATGACAGTATTCATGTCTCCTCCGAGTATCAGTTGGTGAGTATCAATTAGAGGAAGGGAGTGAATCAAGTTGTTGAAGAATTTAGGGTCGTCAAAGTTAGGGGCGTATATGTTTGCTAAAATAACAGGAGTGTTAAAAAGTGACCCAGTCACAATTACGTAATGGCCATTCGAGCCAGTCATTATATCCGACACTATAAATGGAGTGTTTTTATTGACCAGAATTGCTGGACCTCGCGCTTTACCACCAAAACTAGAATGAAAAATTTGCCCAACCCAACTTCTTTTAAGTTTTGAATGATCTATATCTTTTAGGTGCGTTTCTTGCAGAAATGCTATATGTACCTTAAGGCGGCAGAGATGAGAAAGTACCTTATTCCGTTTCACTGGATGATTCAGTCCTTTTACATTCCAGCTCACAAAGTTAACATGGCAACCATTACTTACAGAAGTAGAGGTATAGTCAGTAGAAGTCAACATCTACATACATAATGAGGGAAAATGGTCCACATCATATTGATTAGTCTTGTCATTGGTGTACACTGTAAATTTGTAGTTAGTCAGCATCTGTGTAAATAACAAATTACATAAAGAGAACAAAAAAAAAACACACACAAAACAAGAAAAACCCCCAAAACATATACCCACCCATCCCTTCACAATCAGTGTTGTCCCCAATTGACAAACACAACATCCCCAAAGCCTCTCTGCTTTCTATAGGAACCATTAACCATAAACTCAACCACAGTCCCAAACAGAAGTAAAGGGAAAAAAATCTAAACTATAAATCACCCATTTACCCCAAAGCACAACTAAGAGAGTCACAACTTCAAGCATTATATGTTTAACTTTATATATAGATATATATTTCCTTTTTTTTCTCTTCCCTTCTTTTCTTTAAAGACAGGAATGTACTCCTTAAACAACTAAAATAACATAACATAGGGTGCATCTATTTAACGTTTAACATTAACGTCTGGGCGGTTTGGGCGGCACACTAAATGGTGCCGTTCATTTAGTACACAGTCCACTAATGCCGCTTACCACTCAGCTGCCCCAGAAATATAAACAAGCGCAGCATCCGTACGCATCAGTTTGTAGATGCAGGAGTATCGCTCAAAGTTTTTCAGTCAAGTCTGAAAACCATCAGCTAAATAATATATATATATATAAAACAACAACCAGAGACTAGAAACAAAGAATCCCTCATTTAAAAATTAGCAACTCCCAGGTTTCACGTAATGTAAACAAATTAACAGTACCGTCTCGTATCCTCACAGCCTTTCCTGTACTGATCACTCAGAAGAGGGACCAAACTTGGATTCAATAAATTTTCCGCTGTCTCAGGGGAATCAAACACTTCTGTTTCGCCGTTGATGGAGATCCGAAAGCGGGCAGGATAAATAAGACCATAGCGGACTCCATCTTTTTCCTGTAGTAGCTTCTTTACCACATTGAAGGCAGCCCGGCGTCTAGACAGGTCGATGCTGTAGTCGGGAAAGATGAAAATCTGCTCCCCTCGAATCTCCAACTTGCCTTTCTGTCTAGCCAGTTGTTGTATCTGCTCCTTCTCATGGTAGTAATGGATCCGCAGAATAAATGCCCGCGGACGTTGTCCCTTCGGAGGCACCGCCACTACCGCTTGATGAGCTCTGTCCAGGAGTGGAGCCTTTTCCAGACCGCCAGGGCCACCCAGTACGTCAGTGATGAATCTGGTGGGGTTCCCCTGCTCCATTACAACGTCTTCCCCTATTTTCCAAATCGTCTGTTTTTGCCAATAACTTTTTATATTGGTTGTTTAGGTCCGCATAGCAGGTTTCCACAACTTCCAAGCGCTTGTCCAAATTTTCCAGGCCTTCTTCATAATCACCCATTTTCTTTGTAAATTCGTCAATAGCAGCTTGAATGGGTGAAACTGCTTTGGCAATTTCCTCTTTAATTTCTCCTCATAGATTTTCGTTTTCCTCTTGAATTACTTCTTTAACAATATCGCGGAATGTAAGCAGCATTGCCTGGTCTATAGCCGCTTTGCTAGTAGCCTCCGGGTTGTTAGCTTGCGCTCCTTTAGCAGACGGTTTAGACGGCATTTTGCTTCAAGACAAGGCAGGAGTACGTGAAATAATGTCGACTCTACAGTTGCAACTCATATCCAAGAATTGGGCCACTTTGGGTGATTTATAAACTATTTTAGCAAAAATGTTGGGACCTCGTGGTTTGCATGTCTACTCCATAACGCGCTACTAGCGGTCTCTCTACAGCAATTTTTTTAAGCAAAACCTTTGATCCATTTCTTACATCTTCCTTTTCAATTCATTTCAGTATTTTTTTTTTTTTACTGATTGCTAATGAAATCATTTTACCACAGACCATCAAAACAGCTTTAAAACACGCAATGAAAATTCAACAAGCTTCAAACATTTCCCCTTACAGAAGAAATAACAAAAAATAATCTGGGTAAAATAAATTCAAACAGCTGTAGCTGTGCTGAGGTCTGACAGATGTTTGTCTCAAAGTCATGAAAACTCTCTGAAATGAAGTGAACATCAAAGTGAAACTCATTTGCATGATTTATCATTATTTTCATCAGAGAGAAAAGTTGTTTACACTGATAACCACAGAGATCAGTAAACAGCTTGTGTGGAGGGGGGGCTCAGTGAATGGTACAGTAATTTTAATTTTTTTTTCATCTCCATTTCACTTTTAATTTTGATTGACTCTTTTCCTCTCCACTCAAACAGATCAGATCAGATCAGGGTGTCCAAATCTGGTCCTCGAGGGCCACTATCCTGCATGTTTTCCTTGTTTCCCTGCTCCAACACACCTGATTCAGTGGTTAAATTACCTCTTCATGTTCTGCAGAAGCCTGTTAATCACCCATTGATTCAAATCAGGTGTGTTGGAGCAGAGAAACAAGTAAAACATGCAGGATAGTGGCCCTCAAGGACCAGGATTGGACACCCCTGATCTAGATTGATAAAGAACTACATTGTTGATGTGGACAATTGCATCTTTCCAATTTACTATCCAAAGCAAGGGGGTCAGATACAGGTATGGGGTCCATCATGGTAGGTGATCACTACAGGAGTGTTTATCTGAACATGCGTGTTACCCTTTCATTTCCAACATTTACCATATCTTTCAGTCGATAAATGTTAGCCTGAGTGATAATAGACAAATACATGAGGAATGTGATCTCGTGCGTTTCAAGGTTGACTTTGAGGGGCATGGAGCTTCCAAAGGTATATGCCAAATGAGCTTGTAATGGAATCACAAATTCACCAGTTGCTTTGGCTAAAATGTTCTGGATCATGTCAAGAAAGATTAGATATGGAGGGATTCTACCTATCACAAGAGTGCCAACGAACAACTCAATTCCTTTAATTAAATCAGGCATGAGCTTGGTTAGGACCCGTATGTAGGGATAGTCTGCATGGCTGTCATCAGGGAGTTCATAGTGGTCATGGTTTTGTGCAGTATTTCACTGTGGGAGTTTAGCACCAAAACGGTATTTGTGATGGTTTTTCCCCAGGAATTTTATCCATCTCTGCTGTAGATCTAGTTGCTTTTGGATTTCATGGAGCTCTTGCTGTAGCGCTGCCACATGGCGTTTGATAATGGTGATGTTAGCTGATTAACAGAAGAAATGCCTAAACTGAACTGAACTGGCTGTGGCTGCTGTAAACAGCCCTCCAAAAAAAAGTTTCTCTCTTTATCCAATAGCACTTAGTTAATTATGGGTTAAAGTGAATTTTTAAAATGGCTTTAGCATATGTGCAATGTCTAGTTCTGCATGTCGGATGATTTCTGTGGTCCATCTGCAGCCTTCCACAGATGTAAGATTGTTGATTGTGTATAGTTGCTGTTGGCCGACTAACTTGGGGTCAAATCTCTCTCTCTCTCTCTTACTCTTCAGTAAGTAGGAAAGTTTTAATTCTATTCTGAATTTGACAGGGAGCCAATTGAGAGAAGCTAAAACTTGAGAAATTCTCCTTCCAACTCTCATTAGAACTCTGGCAGCAGCATGTTGGATCAACTGAAGGCTTTTTAAAAAGTTTTTTGGACACCCAGATAATAAAGAATTACAATGGTCCAGCCTAGACATAGTAAATAATACTTGGATCAATTTTTCTGCATCATTTCGAGACAAGATGTTTCCCATTTATAGTGATATTACGTAGGTGTAAGAAAGCGGTACTAGTAACATTTTTAATGTGGGGGTTAAAAGGCAGCAGGTAATATGCATTTCTTGCAGGAATTATAGGTCTTTAATACAATTTGGTATTTCAGTTGTTATGAATGGCTTTATAGTCCTAAATACATTAGTCTATGAGAACAAAAATGGCTGTTAAAAGTTTAGGTACAGAATTTTTCTTATTTCCTGACTGCTAGTCCATCAAACATTTTGAAAACAATACAGTTCTGTAGTTTTCTCCATTTTAGCTGTTTAACTCAAATTTTCCCTTATACATGTGTACAACACCCCAACAAGGAGTAATCAAGCAAGGAGCAGGAAAATCTGTTTAGACCACCAATTTAAATGAAAACATCACAGTTTGGTTTTAGCACCAAATGCTGCACAAAGAAAAAAGAATTTGGGTTATCAAATTTTTTTCCCACACATTCTGTCATGCCATAAAGGGAGAGAGAGTAAATGTGAGACCAGCTAACACTTATCTTATGTCCTGTAGTAGACCTGGCAAGTGTTTGCACCCCGGAGATGATGGCTCCTATCCTCGGTAATCCTGATGTCCAGCAGAGACTCCTTCCATTCCTCCCCAGTGGAGAAAGTTTACCACAAAGTGCTGAGGAGATCCAGAATACACTCAACTCACCCCAGTTCCACCAGGTAGGACAAGATCAGCACATGCAGTTAGAGGTTTTTATCCACTCATTATGCACTTTGATGCTTTGTTTTTGTCAATTTTGGATTTGCTATATAGGTCTTTTGATTTGACAAGGCACATTAATTTTGTTGATAGTGATCATGACTGGCTGCAGATGTTAGTTTCTCTTTGTCAGCATTAAAGGATTTGTTTGACAGCACTCATTGGATTGACCAATACTTAAAATGATGGTCAGTTTAAGTAACTCAGTGAAGATCCAAAAAGAAGAAATTGGTTCAGGGGCAATCCAGGAACCACCAAGGCTTCAGCCTGCCATGATCTGGAAACAGTTGGAACACCAATGTCTCTGTCCACAGTTAAGCCAGTTTTACATTATTACGCCATGGAATGAGAGGGGAAAAAAGCTCCTGCTCTAAAAGCCACAACTTTAATCAGGACTAAAACCTGCAGCTGTCCACTTGGACTAGATAAATGTCTTCTTTTGATGGTCAAAGGAGGCAAAGATTGAGCTGTTTGGACATAATGACAAGAGGTTCATTATTGAAAATTTCTGGGCCAGGGTGGATATTAAATTTTCTCGTAGCTACTAATTTTTCTCCTGAGGACTGAAGGATAGCATGTGCCTTTCTGAAAAAAAGGTTCAGCTTTTCATTTTGGTCTGTTTTCAGACTGCACAGTCCTCTCTTTGCATCTGTTTACTCTGGAACAGACATTCCTTGAGTGATGCATATCATCTCTTTGTGACATCACCACTACAGTTTTTTGTTGTTGTTGTTTTTGTATTGTTGGTCTGCTGTTCAGTTCTTTTACAGAAAATGACATTTGCAGAAGACTTGTGGCAGCTCAGGTCCATTACAGCTTAGTTATACAAACTCAATGCTGTTTTTTCTGCTTAAAATTGCAAACCCACCACTGTTGCTTTATATGGATTTTATTTGGGTATGTATTTGTTTGAGCCAGTATGTATTTTTGATCCAGTGTGGATAAGTGAAAATACACAATATATTTGAATTTGTTTATAAAATAATTGAAGTTATATGTTGTAGAAACACTTCACCCTGGAAAAAGAACAGTTCAAATAAATCATTAAAGCCCAAAAATAATTAGACATTCATGCTAAGGAAAGTGGACAGAAACCTCTGGTAGCTGCTATATGTAAATCTGAGGAAAGTTTTTAACTTTCAGGAAGCCAAAAAATTAAACTCCAGTGGTATTTTCTGGCCAGTTCGAACAATAAAATCCTACGAACTGAACTATATTGTACTGGTATTCATCCATTCACTGATGAATGGATGAATGCTGGTGAACCTCAGCTGCTCTGTAGATGTCACACATCAGGGGGGGTCACAGAAAAAGCTGAAAACACCCGAGTGGTTTCTTCAATGTTTGATATTTAAATAAATAAAAAAAAGATTTATTTTTTTTATTTTTACAGTAAGCCTATTTTATGATTTTCTATAATTTTCTTTCAATTGGTGTTTGCTCAAAAAACACTTTTCAGTTCAGCTTTAAATCTTAGTGCTGATCCAATCAAATTTCAATTTCACAGGATCAGAGGTCAATGTCACATGGTCAAAGGTCAAGGTCATAGGTGACTCCTTTGTTAAAACCTTGTCTATGCAGGTGATCACTTTGTTATCTCTGACAAGGAGGTTATGTTTTTGTTTGTTTGGTTGTTTGTCTGGTAGCAAGATTATATAAAAACTATTAATGAACAGATTTTGATGAAATTTTCAGGAAATGTTGGGGTTCTCACAAAAAAAAAACCCAACTAATTAAATTTTGATGGTGATCCCGATCATGATCTGAATCGCACTATTTTTTATAGACGCTATGTCCTATTACTTTTTTGAAAGTCACAGGATTACATACACCAAGGTTACTATGCCTTTTAACAATTTTGGAAAGCCCAGATGGGGATGTCATGACTTTGGAAACTTTTTTTATTTTTTGTCCTGTTATGGCATTTCATGCATACCATATAGAGAAGATGGTCGCCTGGCAAACACATTGTAAAGATGCTGCTGAAGCTGGTCAGTGTCATTATCCACAGTGAAACAAGTTCTGTACCAACATGGGCTGAAAGGTCACTTAGTGAGGTAGAAGCCATTACTCCCAAAGCAACATAAAAAAAAGCCAGATTACTGTTTGCAAATGCACACAGGGACAACAACCTAAATATTTGGAGACATGTCCTGTGGTCTGATGAAAATAAAATTGAACTGTTTGGTGAAAATGACCATCGTTACATTCGAAGTAAAAGGGGGGAAGCTTGAAAGCCTGAGATTTCAACTGTGAAACACGGGGAGGCACCCTCATTTTGTGGGGGTGTTTTGCTACAGGAAGGACTGGTGCACTTCACAAAATAGATGGCATCATGAGGAAAAAACATTATGAAGACATACTGAAGCAACATCTCAAGACATTAGCCAGGAAGTTAAAGCTTGGGCACAAATGGGTCTTCCAAATGGACAATGACCCGAAGCATACTGCCAAACTTGTTACAAAGTGGCTTAAGGACAATTAAGTTAATGTTTTGGAATGGCCATAGAACATCTGTAAGCAGAGCTGAAAAAAACGTGTGAGCAAGGCTGCCTACAGTAGTTACACCAGTTCTGTCAGAAGGATTAGGACAAAATTTCAGCAAACTATTGTGAGAATCTTATGGAAGGAAACCAAAATGTTTGACCAGAGTCATAAGAAAATGGATGGAAATCTGTGACTTTGGAGAAAGTAATAAAATTATTCCAAAATTGAACAAATAGAATTAATTTTGGGAATCCTAAAACAAGGTTTAGTATGATTTTATGTCAAACCATGAGAATAAATGGTTGTCTCTTTTTATAGTGTACGCAACCATCTGGTTTCTACTGAAATTTTCTTTATGTTGTCTTAGCTTTCTGAAATAATCATCTCTACCTTTCAGTCCATGAGCATGTTCAGCAGTGCCTTGGCCTCTGGGCAGCTCGGCCCACTGATGAGTCAGTTTGGTCTGTCAGCAGAAGCTGTGGATGCTGCCAATAGGGGAGGTAACACATACACACATGTATACCCTACACATGACTATTTTAACATGACAAACAACTGACAACAGATAATGAAAAACATGCTCAACAAAACGTTTACCATATTAGGAAAATAAAATGCTGAGGGAACAATACTAATAGTCCTAAGGATAGAACAGTTTGCAAAAGCCACGGTTCAGTTTGGTTTCAGTTTCTTTTTTTAAATTATTATTTCTACTATTTTGTGAACACTGATGAAATCCTACCATCAGTAATAGATATTCTACCATATACACTTTTTAAAATCTCAGTTATTCTCAGTGACAGGTCATGTAGTAGTGTAAAACCTGAAGGAATGAAGCATCAAGCATGGCAGTGTGACTGTCTTTGGTTAAAACTGGGTGGGATTGTTATAATGCAGTTATTCTTTGCCTATTTCAAAACGTTTTTCATTTCATTTGTTAAAAACTAATTACAGTGGTTTGCCTTTAATTTTTTTGTTTTAACAAAAACAAAGACGTACTGAGCCATTCATACTGAGATTTTAAAAATATAATGGACACTGACAGAAACATTTTGTGAAAAAATGTGCATGGTTTTGCAGTATTTCAAATTAACAACATACAATAGTTAGTTTTTGTATTATTTTTCTCCAGTGACAGAAATCTAGTTTTTGTTGGGTTTGAACATGTGCACTGAAGTTATGTTTTATACCTGGAGTAGATTTGAAAAAGTGATTGTCAGTGAAAGACTCTGGATCACTCCTCTTTATGCTAACTGAACCGAACCGTACACACACTTCTTGAATCAAATCAATGGTTCAGATTCATTCCATCCTTAATTACTACTTTTGCTGCAGCTTCTCATGTTTTTCTAACAGCTTGAGCTCTTTTGGACACAATCTTCACTACTGAAAAACAACATTTTTTTATAAGTCAGGTCCCAACATTGCCCTACAACAGCTTACAGATCAGATTTACAGGCCTGAGACTCATTCTGGAGCATTTTGAAGGAATCGTAGAGAGAATTAACTTCATGTTTTGTGTAGAGTTGTATGGAAGTCAATGTAACAAAATATACAGTATTTATTTGGGTGTGTGTGTGCTTTTTAAGGAAGGCTTTTGAAACACGTGTCTCAAAATAAAATGCTTCCTATTCATAAAACCAGAAAGCTGTAGTTGTACTTAAGTTCTTTTTCTGACTTCACATGTAAATAACCTCAACATAAACAGTATTTTATTTTTTACATTACGCTATACAGCTTTATATTTGAAAGAGAACACTAAAATTACTAAGAATGAAGACGTTGCCTGCATTTTCTGTGGTATTGACAGTATTTGTTCAGTAAATTCATTTGTTTCCTGTGTTTTAGATGTAGAGGCGTTTGCCAGAGCCATGCAGGGGAGCAAAGGGGATTCTAAAGAGAAGAAAAGTGAGGATGATGAAGATATGAGTCTCAATTAGAAGTCAGCTCGATTCCAGGAAAATGTTTGATTTCTTTACTCTTCTATTTTGTCTCTGCTTTTTTATCTTCAGCATTGCTTTACACTTTTCTATACCAAAGGCAATGTTCACTTTATTCACCATGTTTAGTTTCAGTAGGGATCTGTACCAGGGACTGAGCCTTACATTTTCTCTTTCTTCAGAACAGACTTTTGGAGCCCGAGTGAGGGCTGATACCTGCAGCCTCTTTGTGATTAACTCTTGATAATAAAAACTTAATTATTAATTAACTCAGGTTCTTTTTTTAAGCAAAAGCTAAACACTCGAATACAGGAATAAAGGTTATATGAAAAAACTTTATTAAACACCCTAGTGCAAGGAGTGACAGACAGACAGACAGCTGATTGGTTCTGTGAGACATGTAAAAATGATTGTTACAAAGAAACTTCATTCATGTGTTTGATTCTTGTTTATATGGGTACAAGCATAGATCAACACTTTCTGGACATATGGATACATTTACTTCAGATCACACAGGGAGAGGGACTTTTATTGCAGAGCTGGGGTTATAGCCAGGACTTTGGACACTTAGGATTTGTCTATTTGTTGATGTTATAGCATTTTAAATGTTCTAAAAATGTAATTGCTGTAATGTTTTTTTTAATTCATTTGTTTGTTTTGTTTTTTAACCAGAAGACATCAAGGTAATAATCCTGCTTGTATGGAGACATGTCAGATCAGTAGGTGGTCCTTTATCACAGCTCAGGACTGTTTGTGTTTAGACTAACAAAAGAATTTTTAAAAAAAAGGTGTTCTGAGCGAGTGAGACTTTACGATGGTATCTCTCTGGGCTGGGCTCCAAAAACCACTCTGATGACAAATAATAATTATTAAAAACTGGTCCAAATCTGCCTATTTTCATTTCTAAAGTATATTTCAGTATATTAAATCATAAATATGGGGGTGGCTGCCAAGGTCTGTCAAACAATGTGGCTGGAAGTGAAAAACAAAATAATGTTAAAGGCCTAGAATACAGTTTTACAAACTGTGCATACAAAAATAAATTGTGATTTTCAAAAACTGGCCATGCAAAATGCAGCTACATGGCTTGCTGGTCACTTGGTCACAAACCTTTAGAATTCAATGAGACTGCAACAGAAAACTTGCTCATATTTTGCAATTTTGAGTTAGACTATTCTACAACAGTTACAGCCCAATGATACCAGAGTATTCACATATGTATTTAACACCATCCAAGTGCTATCAGATTACCCAGGGTGTATGTTCAAGTCATGTATGAATGGGGCCTCAGTCAACTAATAAAAAATAAGTGAAGATACAGAAATATGACATTTCTGTATCTTCACTTATTTTTCTACATGTGCTTGTGTGGTAGTTGTGTGACACATCAAGAGTAAACAGCTGCTTTGGCAAAAAAACCTGTTCATCTGAAGAAAAGTTAAAATACGATCTGAAACATTTAATTTCCCACTCTGTCCCTTTTTAGGCCAGGTCTAAGATGCCTTCTGTCTGTAAGGGTAAAGTCAAGGTGATTTATGAACTCAGAGGCAACTTAAAGAAGGACTCGTCTCTGTGGTCTTATTTTAGAACCTTTTTGTAAAAGATTGTATATTTTTTTGTGTGTTTCTGAGACTTTTAATATTCCAAAAATTCCTGACCCGGTCCTTGTCACAGGTGTCTGTGCTGGTCTGTGCTGCCTTGTGTATCACAAAGTTCACAATGGACTGATTCAGTGGGTCAAACCACAACTGTAATTATCCATTTCATGAATATATGAGAAATTTTTTAATTATTGGTCTAGAAAAAGCTAAAATCAACTTGTGCTAGTTTTCTTTAGACAATGATGCACATTTCCACTGAATTTGTTTTAAAATTTAGCTGAATTCAGTGCAGTTTTCACTTATTTAGTATAACACTTATTCAGTGTAATATAGTGTTTAAAAAAGTGAAAATATAAAATACACATTTTTAGATAAACATGGATAATAAATATGAATATATGTTAAATTAGCTACAGTAAGATTATACCCATCACCAGTAGTTGTAGTTGGGGAATGTGAGGAGAAGAAGACTATATGTGTGGGCAGCCTCGTGTCCCCACAGACCCATGCACCGACACAGCTTCAGACAACACAACAGGTCTGTGGTTCACGATCACGTTACGGATGCAGCCTTGGAAGGCTGGTAAGCCATTACGAAGACCAGGAGCTTCCACACCACCTAGTGGACACACAGGAGAGCAACTTCAAAGAAAGAAACAGGTAAGCGGCAGCCTACTGACCCCAATATCAAACCATAGCAGCTGTTCCTGAAACATTTTGCTCCAGAAGAATAAACAAAATGAGAAAGATTAAATGTAAATTCTGTATTAAAATTGTTATAGTCTGAAAAAAGGCAACTGGACTTCCTTGTTGTGTTCAAATGCAACAGGGAATATTCAGATCAACATCCAGTAAGTCTGGATCCATAGTGATTGAAGCTGCAAAGGTACAACTTGGCGGAGTTGTGACCTGACCTAAGATCTGGACCACAAGGCAGGATTAGTGGCCTATCAAGGTAATTTTAGGTTCACTTTGGGATTTTCAGTGATGCACTTTTTACTGGGTTCTGTTACAGTTGCAACTGATGCTTTAACCTAGTTCTGATCCACAGGTTCAGTGACTTGTATGACTCCAAACAAGCCTAGAGTTTTTCAGTCACAAACATAATTTATAAACCCAAATGTCCTGACCCATAATCATAACTGAGGAAGTCTCAAATCAGAGATGAAAGTCCAGTTGCTTTTTGATAAATCCTTAGGATCTGACTTGTCCTCAACCACTGAAACTCTAAACCAGCATATTTATTTACTTTTTTATTTAAAGTAAAGTGGAGACAGTAGTAAATAGTCTAGGTCTAAATTAAATTTGATATTATGGTGAGGGATCAAGCTAAACCCACACCAGCAACACAGTGTCACATGACATCTATAACCAGGAAAGGTTTTGTGTTGACTTCTTCAAACTATTCGTAGACTGGATTATTACAGACAGTGATCCTGAACAGACGCTGGCATAATCTACAGTGCCTTAAAAAAGGTTCCCTTGAACCAACTGCTAAGTTATAGTTGTCCTGAAGATAGATCTTCCCACCCTGAGCTGTGGATCTTTGCAGCTCCTCCAGAGTTACCATGGGCTTCTTGGCTGCTTCTCAGATTAATGCACTCTGTGCCCAGCCTGTCAGTTTAGGTGAATGGTCATGTCTTGGTAAGTTTGCAGTTGTGCCGTACTCTACTCTTTCCAGTTTTTAGACGATGATTGAACAGTGGCTCTGTGAGACGTTCAAAACTTTGGGTATTATTTTCTAACATAACCTTCTTTAAACTTCTCAGCAACCTTATTCCTGACCTGTCTACTGTGTTCTTTGGTTGTTGTGTTGCTATTTGGTCATTAATGTTCTCTAACAAACTTCTGAGACCTTCAGAGAATAGCTGTATTAATACTGAGATTAAATTACATGCAGACAGACGCTATTACTTCTGAAGGCAATTGATTCCCTGTACTAAAATCCAGAGCAACCATAGTAAGAGATGTGAATACTATTGCTTGCCACACTTTTCAGGTTTAGTAAAAAATTAAGCAAGTGAAAAAGATTTTTAAAAAATGTTGAAAACCATGCATCATTTTCCTTCCACTTCATACCTAAGGTTTACTTTGTGTTGGTCAGTCACATAAAATTCCAGTAAGATATTCTGAAGTTTGTGTCCAACCACAACACGTGCAATGTGAGAAAGTTCAAGGGGGATGAAGACTTTTTCAAGGCTCTGCATCTTAAAGACTCCCTTCATTGTTTTAAAATAAGAGCCAAAATGGGATGAAATGCTTTAGGACGGTCTAATCACAGAGATGTGTGTTTCTTGTGTGTACTAACTGGGTTTGCCTCCAAGGTAAACAGTCAATTTGGACCTTGTGGAGCGATTCTGTTTGGGGCCCACACGCTGATTGCTGGCTTTGTCCACATGCAACTGCAGAACGTTGTTTCTCTTCACCACTGGAAACACATTTCAGCATTACAGCTCGGTAACAGAACCATGGCTGGTGCGGAGAGGACTTTTGAAGGAACTCACCTATGATTGTGTGCCAGAGGCCATTACACAGAGGCTTGTCAGGAGTGAGGGAGGTCCACAACCCACCTTTACCACTGTTCACTGAAACAGTCACCTACAAACACAAACACCAATTTGAGCTTGGATTTTATTTTGGACTTTTAGATAAAATAAAAAATAAATTAAAGGATTTCTTGAAGAAATGCATATCACCTGCTGCCTTTCATCCAGTTTTAGACTAAGATCATCTTATGAAGAGAAATGATGGGGTTGTCGCTGTTTTGATCAAACCTCGAAAATAACATTATCACTGATCTCATGTTATATCCAGAGCTTAAACTTTTAGAGTATATGTTGGGGATGACTCTCAGCTACTACCACATCAAATTTTTTTAAATCAATATCTGTAAAACTGACTGAGTTAGAGCAGTTTGTTTTCTGAGGCAAATTGTCTGTGGTAGCCATCCTGAACTGAGTTGTCTCCAAAAGTTAATCAGCTCTAGGTCTACAGGCAACCTGAGAGGCTCATTAAAATCCATCCAGTGGTTCTAGAGATATTTTGCTAACAAACACAGACGGGCAAAAATATTGCCTTTTGGTGGTGAGTGCTAAATATTTTCATACTAACACCTTTAAAGTGGTTATTTTGTATGTCAGGGTTGTATCACCTCTCCTTGACTGAGAACTAGGCTCAGGTGTTGGTCTGCTGAAGTTCCAGCATGCAGCAGCAGCCCAGAGTCAGAGACAGGTCGGACCTCCAGCTGGACCTCTACATCTTGACTCAGAACCAGGAACTCATCTGTCAGGAGGGAGAGATGGCCCTCACTCAGACCAGTATCCACCAACACAGCTAAGATCAAACAGGAGAAGGGACACTAAATACCTGTCTCCAAGTGTCCCCCCTGTCCAGAAAAGTATGCTCCAGGCAGCAGAGGACTCTGGTAGCAGGGCACTGTACCCTGGCTGTGAGCTGGGACTCCTGCAGGGACTCTGTTCAGTGTCAGGTCCCTGACACAACCGATGAAAGCATCAACGCCCAGGGACTAAAATTAAAACACACATTAAGTATCAGACAAGTGTGAATACTCAGCATCACACCACTGATTTTCTCATTGTGTTTTTTAGGATTCTAACTACTTTAACATACTTTCAACTATTTTACTTGTTCATATCCCAAAACATACAGTTCATTCAGGACATTATAGCTAGGACTTTTGTTTTTTGTAATTTTTATACTTTATGAAATATTTAACTTCATTAACATTTTTTCTGATTAAAATAAATTGAGAATTTCATATCCTTAAAAACTTCAGTACTTCAGTAGACATGCTTCATTTTCAGCTTTTAGCTATTTTTTTTGCATATTTTAGTTATGGTTACTGTTCCTACTTTTGGTTAATATTATGCCAACATTAGCTTTTAGCTAACATTGTGCTAGTTCTAGCTTTTAGCTACACTGTATTTTCACAGAAATTGCTTTTTTTATTCAAAATATTGTAGGAACAGAGACTGTGTCTGATGATGATAGGAGTTGAAAAGGCTGATTACAGACGTGAACAGCTAGGGACACTTTTCTCAGAGTTACTGCAACTTGTGGAAAAGGAGAGTTCCTGGTGATCAGTTCACATGAAGAGAGCAAACTTTAGCTTACTGCTAACATAATGGCCTGTTTGGGTACAAACAAAAAACAACCTAAAACTGTGGGTTAAGGTGGGGGTCCTGCAGACAAGTGTGGAGACTAAAACATCCAACATTGATGTCCAAAAAGGGAACAAAACCAGACATGTTGCTAAATAATGTCCCAGTATAAAATATGAGGCTTTTTTTTTTACCTTTAGCTAAAGTTTTTCCTACTTTTAACTTTCAGCTACTGTTTTGTTTCTTATAGCTTTTAACCAGGATTGTGCTCCTTTTTAGCTTTACTAGTATTTTCTTTTCGAATTTTAGCTTTAACTACTGTTATACTAAATTTAGCTATAGTTTTGCTAATTCTAGCTTTAGCATCTGTTTTGATCCTTTTAGCTAATATTTTGCTAATCTGTTTTGACAAGTTTAGCTACTGTATACTAGTGTAAATATAAATTATACTTATTTTAGCTTTAGCACCTCTTTTGATCATTTTAGCAGCTGCTTCAGCAAATTTCAGCAGTCATTCACCGACTTTTCACAGAAAATACAATTTCTCTAGTTTTTTTCCTCTGATTGTACAGTAACCTTTTTTAATACAAATGATTTTTTGTTTATAGTCACATAATAATGTAGCTGCACATTAAATAATAATGTTAATTTAAATTAAATACATTTAAATGATAAATGCTCTGCATTGTACATAGTGTAACAGCAGTCTTACAATCTAGTACAGTAGTGGTGTCCAATCCTAGTCCTGGAGGGTTTTTATCCTGCATGTTATAGGTGTTTCTCTGCTGTGACAAACCTGGTTCGAATGACTGAGTGAATAACAGGCTTCTGCTGAACCTGAAGACCTGCTGAAGAGCAGGGAAACAAACATGCATGATCGAGGCCTTTGAGGACCAGGATTGGACACCACTGCTGTAGGGGAAGCTAAACATGTTGTTCAGTAACAGTTAGTGGTATTTACTGTCACAGCAGCAGGGACTCCTCCGATATATAAATGTCCTGCGATCCAAGTCTTGGTTCCACCCGGTATTCTCTGGGACTGAGCACTGATACCGTTCACTATCAGACTAATCCTCGAGTCTTCTTGCCGTATAAAGACCTTCAGTGACACCAAAATGAAAAAAAAAAAACATATACAATTTTAGACTCTAAAAACATATATAAAAATAAAATTAATAAAGAAAGTCTAAGGTCTGCCTCCCAGCCTTGCTGTGTGGAGTTTACATGTTCTGGGTTTACTCCGGATACTCCGGTTTTCTCTCACAGATCAAAAACATGTATGTTATTTGGTAACTCTAAATTGTCCCTAGGTTTGAGTGAGAGTGTGAATAGTTATTTGTCTTGCTTGTTTGTGTCCCTGTGATGGACTAGAGACCTTTTCACGGTCTGTACCTGTACCCTGACTCTCTCACAGGGACTGCTGGAGATAGACACCAGCTTGCTGTGACCCAGAAAAGGAAAAGTGGGTAAATAAAATAAATGAATGGATAATAATAATCATCTGTGTTGTTCTTTAAGCTTGAAACTTATTTATTATTTCTTTTCTACTCTTTAATTGTACACATTAGGATAAAAGATGCCAAAAACAGTTTTATTTAAATCTGTCCAGTGGTTTACAAGATACTTTGCCAACAGACAAATCGGGTTGACTTCAACAGTTTAGGCCAAAGTTTTAAGCAAAGATGCTGTGCGATATTTTAAGACTCACGATATTTGGGTTGGCTTGGGTTTCCTGAGCTATCCCTTAGTTATGGCGTTATAGGCTTAAACTTCTGGAGGACAAATTGACCACATTTTCTCACTCTGCTGCTGTCTTTACTTGCTCTACTGTAATTATTTCTATCATTAACTTGTGTTTTTCTTTGTCTTTCTTCGAATAGAAACTACTCCTGGACCAGTTGTTCTGTGTTTGTCTGTGTCTCTTTCCTGTCCTCTCTAACCCCAGCCGGTCGAAGCAGATGGCTGCTCATCCTGAGCCTGGTTCTGCTGGAGGTTTCTTCCTGTTAAAAGGGAGTTTTTCCTTTCCACTGTTGCCAATGTGCTGCTCAGAATGGGAGACTGCGATGAAGTGAAGATTCAATGCAATCTGCTGGTTTCCGACTTTTATTGTGATTAGGCACTACATAAATGACCTGAATAGAATTGAGTATGCGCTAATTTTAATTTTAGCTACTTCCTTTATAATTTTAGATTTAGCATCTGTTTTGCTACTTTTAGCTACTGTTTTTCTAGTTTAAGCATCAATTTTACAAATTTTAGCATCTGTTTTGCTCAATTGTTTCACTGCTACAAACATTACAAATATTAGCTCATTATCTGTAAAATTGACTGAGTTATGAACAATTTTATGTAGGGTAAGGCTGATTAGCTTTGTTGACCATCTTGAATTAGGTTGGCTCCAAAAGTTTATCAGTTTTAGATGTACATCCAATAATTACTTAGTGAGAGTTTCAATGAAATCCATTTACTGAGAATAAAATATTTTGCTTGCAGTACCAACAAACAAACAGGCAGTAAAACAGGCAAAAACATTTGTGCACTTTTTGTTTCAGGGCAGCTGGTGATAATCAGCTTTCTTAGCTTTGTGCCGTGTGCCTGAGACCTCACCATGTGCCACCGGCCATCGTTGTACTTCTTGTTGCTACGCAGGCTGACCTTCCTCTTGCCTGTGTCGAAAGACAACCGCAAGAATCCATTTGAGACGCTGAGCGACAACACTGCTCTGCCTTGCTGCGTGCTGGCAGCATACAGCACACAGCCAGAAGAGGAGTTGATCTTCAGCTCTAATGAGAAATGAAGCCTGTAATACAAAGATTGCTTAATTAAACTAGAGAAATGTGTTTTTCTGTGAAAATGTAGCACAACATTGAATGATAAAAAATGTTGCTGAAATTTCCTGAAGAAGCTGAAACTAAGTCGATAAAGTTAAAACAAACACAAACGCAGCTAAAATGAGCCACATGCCACTCTCAGAGTATGTGTTGTGAATCACTCTCAGCTACTACCAGATCAAATTTAGCACAATAGTTGTAAAACTGACTGTGTTACAGCTATTTAGGTGTTTTCTAAAGTGAGTGGATATGTTGCTAACAGACAGGCATATGGACACACACAAAGACACAACTTTGTGCGATTCGTAATAAAAAGTGTAGAGCTGAATGAATCAGAAGACTGAGATGTAGGTTCCTGTTAGTGTTGATACTCACACTGAACTGCGAAGGCCGGGCACTAAGTAGTATCTCTGGTAGCTGTGGGCAGAGCCACTGAAGTGGGTTGCTCTGCTCTCAGGGACAGGGACTGGCACATGGCACGACTCCCTAGTGTTCCGACTGCGAGATCCTGATGGCTTCTTGTTCTTACCCTAAAGTAGAAAATGTGTACACTTAGTTTCTGACCACATCCCAGAGATCAGGGGTACTCCAGTTCTGTGTGTGGTACCTTAGGTTTGATAATGCGTTTCGGCTGCACAGCAATGATCTGCTGAGGTTTCTTAGCTGCAGGACAACTGAGAGGAACATTCATGTTTTCTTTGGACTTTATCAGATTTAGAACCATCGGACTGGTATCGCTGCAGAAAAGAATAAAAAATGTTGTAAAGCCCAGATACAGTCTATTTGATTGTAAGTAATAAACCTCCAGTAACAGATGAATGAAATTAAATAAGAAAACAAACAAAAAATAAATAAAAAGTGGTGTGTGCATATATAATCATCCTATTTGCTGTAAACCCTAACAGTCAGAAGCCACATAATTAGTTAAATAAGATCCACCTGTGAGCAATCTAAGTGATTGGTACACCTGTTCAAAACTTGTAAGTCAGGGGTTGGCAACCCTGATTCTGAAGAACCACCATCCTGCATGTTTTACTTGTTTCACTGCTCCAACACACCTGATTTAAATCAGTGTATCATTAACAAACTCCTGCAGAACATGAAGAGGTAATTTAACCACTGAATCAGGTGTGTTGGAGCAGGGAAACAAGGACAACATGCAGGATAGTGGCTCTCCAGGACCAGGATTGCCTACCCCTTCTCTAAGTAATACAGCTGTGCAGTGCAATTTAAATTCAGTGAGGTCCACCTAAAGAAATCGTTTCTCAAGCAAAAGTCCAAAGAATAAAAAGTCCTATTGAGTGCGGTAGAAAACGTTCATTCTCTCCCTTACAGATTTCTGTCACACTTAAAAGACTATTGGCATGATGTTGTTTTTCTGCAATGCATTGTTAGTTTACACCAGATGTAATGGGATACACAGCTGTCAAAAAGTTCTACTTTTGTCTTGTCAGTTCACAGATTATATTCCCAGGAATTAAAACTGTTCTATGTTTTCTCCATTTGTGGATAATGGCTCTATTTACAGTAGGTGACTTCTTGATTCTGTAGGTCTGACTGTAATCAGGCCTGGGTGTGGCGATGAAACTTAACTTTTTAAAATGTCAATTGATTTGGCATTTACTTTTTTACATTTAACCAGGTATTTTGGTTAGTTTTTTTCCCCTGAATAAATGAAGTAATTTAAAGACTGTATTTTGTATTTACTTAGGTTATCTTTGTCTGATATTAACATTTGTTTGGCGATCTGAAACGTGTGAGGGGGACAAAAAAGCAACACCAAAGGAAATCTGTAAGGGAGAAAATACTTTTTCATAGCACTGTGTATTGTCTATACATACCTTTTAGTTTCATTAAAGAAATAAAACCCCACAAAGTTCATTTGAATAACTTGAAAGGAGAAAATTTCACCCCTCGGATCAGGATTATACTCACTACTCAATACCATATGCCGTCTACTCCAGAATTGATTATATACTAATAAATAAGAAATAATTAAATAGAGTGAAAGAGTGTAGGATAGGAATATCACGTCTTAGATCATAATGCAATTTACCTTAAGGTCCATTGGAACATTAAAAGGAAAAGCACGGTATGGAGACTTATTGAAGCAATATTAAACAGCAAGGGACTAATTAGTGAAGTAAAAGATGAAATAATTCAATAAAGAGTGGGAAATTATAATGGTGAAGTAGACCCAACAATACTATGGGATTCTTTCAAAGTAGTAATACGAGGGAAGATGATTTCTTATACAGCAATAATGAACAAAGCTAGATTTGAAATATACACTAAACAAATAAAAAAGCTAGAGAACTTGGAGCAGCAACATAAACAAACAAAAGATCCAGGAACATTTAATCTGAAATAAAATAAACCAGGAAAGAATTGGATGAGAATTTTTTAGGGGAGGTGGAAAAGAAAGCTAGATTTACTACTGTACTTAGATGTACTTAGTCTTTATGGGTAAATCATTAATAAATGTGTTACTTTAAAGCTCATTAAGTATGTATCATTCTTGATTAATGATGTTTTCAAAGTTAATTAATCATTTATTAATGAATAAATAAGGCTAAATAAAGTGTAGTTATTATAAAGCGCTACTGAAAAATCAATTAATGAAAATCAGTCATTGCTTTTCAATTTTGGTTCAGCAGAATTATTTTAAAAACAAACTAATGAAACTGACCTGGACAGTAAAAAATGCACCCCTAGGAAAGTGGTTCCAATTTCACTTCAAGCTTGGGTCCTTTATCAGAGGCCTGAAAGCTTGCTGGTTCTGTTCAGTATCCTAGCTGTTCCTAGGACTGCGCTCTTCTTCACTGACGTTGTTCCTGGGATCTGTTGGAGTCACTCTTCCAGTTTGGGAGTCACAGCACTGAGTGCTCCAATGACCACAACTTCTCTATTTCTTCAATAAGAAAACCTTTATCTCTTTGCTTATGCAAATTAAACATGATATTGTGTAATGGTCTCTCCTAAATCTTTCTGTGTCCACTAAAATTAATCTCAAAATTGGTGTTTTCCTAAATCTATTTCAGTGTACTCCAATCTTTCTCCCTTTAGATTTTTTTCTGCAAGGTTAATAGTCTGATTCTGGATTTTATTTGGTGAAAGAAACCACTCAGGCTGCACCATCGTCTTACAGAGACGCAAAAAGACCCTGACTGGAATGGCACTACCAAACCTCTTGTACTATTACTGGGCAACTAATATAAGAAATCTGAATTTCAGTATAAGGAGAATACATTTTCCTCATCATGGTTGGTTATAAAATTGAATTCTGCTAATCCGGTAGCATTATAAGACTTACTATACTCATCTCTTCCCTCTTCTACTACTAGTTACACTCAGAAGGTGATAGTGGCTGCCTTTTTAAAATCTGGGTTCAATTTAGACACCAATTTGACTGCAAACCCACTCTGCTGAGGTGTCACATGCTGGTAAATCATATTTTACCCCCATCTTTATTGAATAACACTTTATGGGCATGGTTAGGTATAAAAACCTTATTTCTATTTTTGCTTATTTTTAACAGCTAGTAAAAAGGTTTTTTTCAGAAACCTTCAAGTTTGACATTTTTAACACTGCTAAGGCTAACACTGCTAAATTGGAAATCTGCAGCTACTTACACATACTGGATTAGAGAGGTCCTTTTTTAAACTAGAAAAATCAGGCTGACTTTAGCCAGTAAGGCTGGATTATTTGAAATGACCTAGAATCCTTTTCTATGTCCTACGTTAAAGGTACAGAAGGTCAGATAATTCAGATCATTCTGTAATACCGCAGTCATGTGGCTTGATGTGTGTGTGTATGTACATATACTTTGAATGAATATTTATCAAGATAAAACATAGCAATAAGTAATACTTTAATAATCCAAGGTCAAAAAAGTGATTATTAGTTTATCTGAAACCAAAGAATTCTTTGAACACAATGTTTAGATTTTAGGATTAATGTTTTTGATTTCTTATTTGCACAAGCCTTTGAAAAAATTTAAACTGTTTTGGTAAATAGTTTACTTTGGAATTTGGTCAGAAGTTAATTCTGCTAGGTTGTAAGGGTTCATTTTGATGAAACATCAGATTGGATTTAGATCAGATTTATCAATTTGCAACAGTTAAAATGAAATAGCCAGACCCAAAATCATTTCTTCTTTTATCTTTCTCATCACACAGAGTTCTAGGTGCCTCACTGGATCTGTAAAGAAGCTGGAGGCTGTTCAGACCTTAACAGGACTATGACAAGGAGGCAGGTTAAGGCCTACAGTCTGTTGAGGTTCAGTGGTCAGCTTCCATTCAAGATCACCTGAGGTTATGGTAATATTCTAAGAGGGTCGGTATGGAGGCAGCTGATGGAGCAGGAGTCAGGCGATGCGCAAACTGGAGTGAAGCCTACAAAGGTTAATGGTTTTTCCACTTAGGTTACAAAAAGGAGATAAAGAAAATTAGGGAAGAAGGTGGTCACATGACTAATACAAACACAAATTGAATTGCAATCGCCCGCCAAGGCTTTTTTTTATGGTTGCAGAATTAGTGCTCCAACTCCCTAACTCTGCAACCATGTAACTTAGGAATGTGAAACTACATAACTAACATCTCATGGGTCAAGGTTGATCCTTAATGATTTCTAGGTCCCAGGGTCAAAGGTCAGAATCACAGGTGATCCCTTTATTAAAACCTTGTTTAGGTTTCTTTTGAAATTTCACTTATTCTAAAATCTCACTATATAAAAAAAGAAATGGAAGTTGCAAATGAACTGCCACTGTAGTGACTGGACTGTGATGTGATTGTGATGATGGATTTATCTAATTAAAACATGAATTTGGATGTGTCCTGGTAACAATCTACCAACCATGAAGATACATAAAAAACAGCCATTTGAGCTGCCTGTGAATGAGCAGGACTGTTTGGTTATTTTTACCTTTACTGAGGATTTTATGTTATGTTTTTGGTAGCTTTCTTGTTTTGTTTTTTTTGTCTGTCTGTTCCTTTGTTAGCAAGATTACATAAAAACTAATGAACAAATATTGATGAAATCTTCAGGAAATGTTGGGTTTGCTTCAAGTTTATTTATTTATTGCCTGTCATTGGTAGGTGCTGGGATGAGGGTTGATGGTTCATTGCTGTTGATGTAAATTAAAAATAAATAAATAAATAAAAAAGAAAATCTCATCCAACCATTGATCACTTCTAAGCTCAACTATTGTAAGTCTTTATTGTCTTAGCTCATGAGAGCAATCCATTCTTTCACAAATGTTTGTAGAAGCAGTCTGTATGCCTAGGTGCTTGATTTTATACATCTGTTGCCATATAAGTGATTAAAACATCTAAGCTCAATGATTTGGATAGGTGAGTGAATACTTTTGGCAATATAATATAAAAAACAATTAACTGGTATGATTGTGGAATCGTGAAGTAAAACTCCTTCAACACTGGTTTTCCTTACCTTTTTATAAAAACATTGCTGAGACATCCTGTGAGGTTGGAGACACTTGAGTAGGGCATTCCTCCCAGGAAGGTGCTTCCTTCTGGACCAATATCTCCAGCTGCCATGGGGTTAAGCTGCCTGCCACCGTTCACTTTCTCCAGTTCATCATCCATGTACAGACGCATCCTGACAGACGAGCAGCCAGTGAGCAAACCATCTGGACATATTTAGGCCCACTGAACCTGAGATACTAACCACAGAACAGTCTATGGTAACAAGATGAGAATTTGTGTTGCCATTTTGGTAGGTGCTCTGTGTGCATCCTTAGTTTCTGCCAGCATGGCAGCAGTTGTAGGGTCATATGTCAGAGTTAGAATTATTTTTGCATTAACAGCCTAATCCCAAAATGGACTGTTTGACCTAAACTAAACCACCAGTGTTTTGAGAAGAAACCCAGAGGCCTCTGTTGATCTTATCAGACCCAAAGGAGCCACATACTAGGAGGTTCTCCTTCAGATGACCCATACAACAGCCATAAACTAATCACTGTTGTTGACTCTAAACAAGAGTTACACCCCCTTCCCAGACCTCTCGGCTCCAAAGATGAAATCAAAATGTCAAGTGTACCACTTTGGAAAAAAATTTCATTCTAAGAAGAGAACAACCAAAAACCTGCTTAATTTCAAGAAACAGATAACGCCTTCATTCTACGGACATCAAAGGAATGATCATATTCCTTTAGACTTGGAAAGAAAGTACCACAGTGCCCTTTTTGGGATTCTGGTCTTTGCTCAGTATAGTTTGGACTACATTATCAAATGTGAACTTTCTAATCTGTTCAAAATAAGTTTCTGGACTACAACCCTCATGCTAAAATGTGATATTGTGCTAACATTGTTTTTTCTTCTTTCTAGTTATAAGAGCAACCACAGGTTCTTTTTTTAAAAAATACAAGAGTCACACATTTCATCTTTAATGTGTTTAGATGTCTATATGTTTTCTGTTTTGCTTTCATTCATTTACATATCAGATGTCATGTGAAAACATTATTAACGTTATTTGACCGTAATATGGTACATCTGTAAGTAAAACCCACTCAGTACCACCCGTCAGGTTACCACTGTATCAATATAAGTGTTTTACAATGCTAATAACCATGATTCATTGAGTTCTACAGGATCAACTTCATGTGAGAAGACTTAATTTAATCACTGATCGAGTCTGCTTCCCCTTTTATTAATTAAATTTAATTTGGAGGCAGATAATGAATGCTAAGATTTATTCACGTTTAGTTTTCTCCTCTCTTCTTTTTTTGTGCATAAATGTCAAAACGCCCCTCAGAGGAGAGTACTGCTTATTGGCTAAATGACCATCGAAACTCCTGCCTTCATTTGAGAACCGCGGCTCTGATTGGACAATCGGCATGCAAAGCCCAACCCCCGGCTTTGTTTAAAAGGTCTAGCGCAAAGCCCTCCATCTCTGCTCTTCGCCCCTCTGGTCTCGTCTCGTCTCTTTTTAACTTTTTCCTCTCTTTGCTTTTGTTTTGTTTTTGTGTTTGTTTTGTCTTTCCGCATTGCTGACTTCATCCCATTTTTTGTTTTGAACCAAATTTTTGTTGTTAAGAAATTTTTCAGTTTATTTCGGCAGTCGACATTGACGTTAATTTAGGAAGTCAATTAAATAAGCGACAATCAGAGCCTTTATTAAATTCCACTGCATCGTCTTTGTGAGATCGACTCTTCACCCCGGCCTAACCATCAAACCAGCTTCAAACTAACTTCTGTCTATTTTGTGTATGTATGTCCTGTCAGAAAGTAGTTCATAAATCAAAAAAATTAAATAAAATTACTCACAACTGTAATCCTGAGGTAAATTTATACCATCCCGAACCACCCATGTGGAAAAAAATAGGGCAAGCTGGATGTTTTATATGAAGTGTTTGTTTTGGATAGAAGAAACAATTCAGATGCGATGTTTAGTAACTTGCAAAATATTAAAAAGAAAATTATATAATAAGCAGTTCAAAACCAATGTAAAAACTGTAATAAAATTGTGATTTTACAGTTAAAAAATGATTGTGACTTAATATTTTTCTATATTGCACACCCTAAGTGGGCATCTCTAAAGTAGACTGCTATAATTACTGCAATGCATGTGCTGATTGCCAGTCTATATAAGCTAACTGGAAATATAACGTGACAAAATAGAGGTTGTGGTTTTTGGACCTCAGCATTTTAGGAATAAACTTTGCAGTCTTTCACTTTGTCTGGATGGCATTAATTTGTCCTTCAGTTCTAATGTAAAGAACCTTGGTGTTATTTTTGATTACAACATGTCTTTTAACCCCCACATTAAAGTTGTTACGTAGGTGGAGGAAAGTCTCTACCTACGTAATATCACTAAAATTAGAAACATCTAGTCTCAAAATGATGCAGAAAAGTTGGTCCATTAATTTATCACATCTAGGTTGGATTATTGTAATTCTTTATTATCTGTATGTCCAAAAAACTCTTTAAAAAGTCTACAGTTGATCCAAAATGCTGCTGCTAGAGTTCTAATGAGAGTTAGGAGGAGAGATCATATTTCTCTAGTTTAAGCTTCTCTCCACTGGCTCCCTATGCTTGTATTTATAATTATTTATATAATTAACATGTTTTTCTTTGTCTTTCTAGTCTAAGAGAAATGAACTCCAGACACTAGTAGTAGAGCTCTGGTTAGACTAAGCAGACATGTAAAGTACTTAATTACATACAGTGCAGTTATGTTCTCGTCCGGTTAGAATGATTACAGCACTTGGTCATTTTACCACAGTTGCTGTAGCGTGTCAGGTCGGTGTTTTGCCCCTGATAACGCTATCCAGGTTTGTTGGGAGGCTCATAACAGAATACAATTTCTTATAGAAATTATGGAATCACAACTCTTGGAGAATGTTCTTTTAATTGTGTAATTTTGTATAAAAAATTAACCACAGTTATCATTTTTTAAAATTCAAGCTTTCTAGCATTAAGAATAAATTTCAAAAAAGAACAAAATATATTTATTGTATTGTGTATCAGTCACAATTGTTTTTTATTTTTCGGTCAAGTAAAAGAAAAAAATATGGAACCACTCAATTCCAAGTGAAAAATTTTGGAATCATGAGAAAAACACTGCCATTAATTCTTTGTTGCACCACCTTTGGCTTTTATAAGAGCTAGTTAGTTCTGAGGCACAGACCTAACTAATGAAAAACAGTATTCTTCATCGGTCTGGCTCCAACTGTCTTTTATTGCTGTTGACAGATCAACTTTGCAAATTGGAACCTTGTCATTTACCATTTTTTTTAATTTCCACCAGAGACTTTCAACTGGATTGAGATAAAAACTATTTGCAGGTTGTTGGGGTTTTTTAATGTTACCAGCCTTTGTGTTTATGTGCAAAACTGTCTACATGACACAACTGAATGTCAGAGAGTTTAATGAAGCCTAGGCGTAAATTCAGACTGGAAGACCTGCTTCAGCCTCACCTGCATCTAATCGCTGCATCGAGCACCTCCACTCCAGCCTATCAGCATCGGACCGCGCCTCCATCTCAGCCCATCAGCATCCGACCGCGCCTCCAGTGTATCCAATCAGCGAGCAAGCCTTCGTTTAAAGGACTTCCATCATGGCCCCATCCGTTCGCCGGCCGATCTTCAGCATCATTCACCGGCCGAACTTCAGCATGGTTTGCCGGCCGAACTTCCGAAAGTCGGCGCGCGTTCCAAAAGTCAAACTTCGAGCCAGATAACCCATCCTCCAGCTACCGTCAGTGAAAAGTGGACCGTAAATCCTCCACTTCCCCAGCTGAGCGCCGCAGGGGGCGTCCTTCATCCACTCAAACTTCGCCTCCCGTCTCGCCTGGGCCGTCAGCTCCAGCCCAAAGTCGTCCCGTATCAGCCGCCTCACCGGGCCGTCAGCTCCAGACCAAGTCCTCCCGTATCAGTCGTCTCAACCTGGAAATCCGACTCCTTGTCTGCCGCCCTTTCTTCAGGCCGCCATCCATCATCTCTCCGTCTTCTGCCGACGTTCATCATCTCTCCCCTTCGTTCGTCGCCTTTACGGACACGCTCCAGTGCTTCATCTCCACGCTTTCAGCTCGTTTGCAAGAGCG
>NC_051437.1:3591126-3592655 GCF_001649575.2 Kryptolebias marmoratus | reverse complement strand
GCCAGGTGGGGCACTGCCTCGCCTGCCTCCCCTGCCTCCCCTGACCGCACGTCTCTGCTTTAGATTGGTCTATACCAGACACAAAAATTCTAATCATGCTCACCCAGGCAGTTCCTGCCACCTTCGTGGTTCAATGGGTCATCAGAGCACGTTCTGCCCTCCTCTCCCTTTCAAACCCGGTCTTTTTTGTCCACGAACAGAACTTCTCCGACATTCAGTCACTCAATTGCCACAGAAGGAGGGTGGAGATCTTAACATGCCCATCTGTATTAATTTTAATGAAAGTGTTTGTTCATTCCCCACTTGCGCTTTTCTACATGTATTCAGCGACTGCAAAGATGCCCATTCAAAGTCAGTTTGCCCCCGCCGCACGTTCCATCAACAGTCATGGCGAGTCCAGGACCTGTCTTAAAGCTATTTCGTTATACCCGTCATCATTCCCGAACTGGCTTCCCTGAGGGATGTGATCACTGGTCTCTCTCAGGGTTTTCTAATAGGCATTGCCCAACAGCCTGCCCGCCTCCACCTATGCCTGTTCCAAATCTTCAGTCGGCGCGCCGCGAGCCAGAGGCGGTAACTCAGCTGCTACAAAAGGAAATTGAAGAGGGTTTCATGTTCAGCTCACTTAAAGCTCTTCCGCGTGTTTGCATTTCTCTCTAAGGAAAAGACCGTAGGTGGTGATGGGACATCTGAAGTCAGACTTTGAGGAATGTACTGAGCGTTTAAAAAAAAAAAAAAACGCAAAACAAGACCAGATCCGTCAGCAAACAAACGCATTTGCATAATTACTTGGATACAAATCATTCAGAAGTACAAAGAGAGGACGCAGTTAAAAAGGGCTCAATAGACCCTACTGTTACTAGTCATGGGTTGGACAAAATCTTCGTTGTGACAATATCGCATTCACAGACGGCTATGTTCAATCCTTTTCTTGGGAAGTATGATTCATTTGGGTGACAAGGCTGTCTCAGGCTCAGTTCAACAGCAGAGTACTAGTGAGCAATGAATGAAGCACCGAATAATGAACCTTCGAGCAAGCAAGGGCCAGGAAGCCTCACTGCTTCTCGAGGCCTCATTCGGCCATCACTAAACGCAGGTCCAGCTAAGAGCTGGATTTCCCGGGTAATACTATGGATTCCAAAGAAATGGTGGCATCTCTACCTGCAGACAAACCGTCCCACATCAGTGATTTCTGTCTCACATCTCATCCTGAGTGCTTTCAAAGCGTCAACCTTTATCTCTGCTGGGTCATCTCAAATTCATCACGTTCGTCATTCCTCTAGGCCGTTGTTTGATTTCCACGCTGCCTGATCTAGAAAATTCTGTTCCTCCTTTGTTAGTTCAGGTTCCTCGGGACAACAGTTGCTGTTCCATCCTAGCTTTTGAGCTAATTTGCCCAGAGATGGGAACAGCATCTCCTTTATGATGATGTCATTCTCTCTGCTAATTCCCTACAATTTTACACGGACGTCGCTCCGTCCTCAGGTTTTGGGGGTCTTTTCAGGGCAGCTAACTGAATGGCCCCCTTC
>NC_051437.1:3576471-3589320 GCF_001649575.2 Kryptolebias marmoratus | reverse complement strand
ATCAGCGAGCAAGCCTTCGTTTAAAAGGACTTCCATCATGGCCCCATCCGTTTGCCGGCCGAACTTCAGCCCACCTCCACCCCTTCTCCACCTCCAGTTTCCCAGCTCCCTCAAGCTTCCTTCCCCTCTTCGACCTCCACCACCAGTGTCCGGCCCGGGGAAGACGCCTCTAATGCTCAACCTGAGCTTCTCCTCGAAGTGCATTGCTATTGTCGACACTCGCATCTTCCGCCGAGGTCCGAGCGCCAAATATCTCATGTCATTCATGTCAAATAAAACCATTTAATTGCAGCTTCTCTTTGTCGTGAGTCTCTCCAGGTTGAAATGCAGTTCATTCCTATCGTACGAGCTCTCAACATAAACTGTTAAAGTTCGAGCTCGTGTCCACGGGTTTTCAAGGTAACACACAGCAGCACCAGCTTCTGGCGCCCTACAATCTCTGTGTTATGGTTAAAATGTCCTCTGCCTCAGCTATGTGTTATCATGTGTTTACACTATGGACTGGACCGGCTCTGGCTGGTTTAGTCCACACCCTTTGCTTTCTCTTAATAAAAAAAGATAGCTCATGCAGAGGTCAGAGCTTCCTGGACAGCTGCCTAAGGAAGAGCTGCTGTTTTGGAACTTCTCCTTTTGCAAAAGCTTTCAGAAAATAAACAATCCTCTCTGTGTGGTTTCTTTTATCAGATTAAGTGAAATAAATACCCAACAAGGTCATGCCATTGGCATTGTGTCTTTCTTGAAGGAAAGTTTTCAGGTTCTTTGCCCTATGTCAAAGGACATGAAATCATTCAAATGATGGAATACAAAAAGAGTAAAAAAATACAATGTAGATGTAATGACCGCCATCTCCCTCAAGTCTATGATTGCTTTTCTTTAGCCCACTGTCACTTTGTTTTTGCCTTTTGAGTGTTTATGGCGGCTTTCATTGGACTTTTCTGTATGTAAGTACCATTTTTTTCGGCGATTTCTTACAATTTAGTCACAGACATTGACTCCAGTTTCTGCCCATTTGTTTCGTTCTGCATTTCCTATTTTCAAGAAATACTGCTTTAAGTTTTTTGCCTTGATGCTTTCACATCTTCTTTGGTTTACCAGTATGCTTCCCTTTTACAGTTTCCCATTTTGATTGGTCCAGATTTTAGAAACAACTGACTTGGAACAACCATTGCCTTTTGCAACGTTCTGTGATGATTTATCTTCTGGAAGAAGTTTCAGTGGTATTTCTGACATATCTGTTGTTGGAGACATGATTCCTGTCATCTGCTTTGTGCAACAGTTCTCCAAGTTGTGAGAACTATATTTTAAGCAGATTCAGCCTGATCCAAGAATTTGTTTCAGAACTGCAAATTACAGAGTGATTCCATATTTTGTTCCTCTACTGGATTTAAAAAAACACTTGTGACTGACTACAACAATTATATTTTGTTCTTTTTTATTGTTTCTTAATGATAGAAGGTTGGAATTTTGGAAAACTATAGTTTTGTGGCATGCGTGTGATTTATTTTTTATTCAAAATTAAACAACTGAAAGAACATCCAAGAGTAGGTCATTTTTGCCAGGGGTTGTACTCTTGTCTTCTGTTTTCACAATATGCATGATATTTGTTTATTTTATATAAAATAAGGTGGTTAATGGTTTTGGGACTGATGACTTCCATATGTAAACAGTATACAGTGATACAAATAGCACCTACCAAAATGACCACCAAAAATCTTGCCTAGCGCCATCAGTGGCCTTTCCAGTGTTTCTCTAGTACAGTGTTGAGGTCTTGTGATATTTTAGCAACAGCTCTCCTACCCGGCATTGGTGTTGATTACAGCCACATTGTGACTCTTGTTGTCGTTGTATGTTTTCTTAGTCTTAATGAGACTCTTGCCAGCTCTCACCACAATGTGGCCCTGTTCCAAAAATACCTGACAGGTGTCTCCCTGTAAGACAAACACAGGGGAGGATAACACCAGCTGGAAGTCAGGAAGGAAAGAGGACAGAAACAAACATTACAGTAATTGTTCTGACCTGATTCTGGTGGTAGAACATGAGTCCCTCAGTTTGGTCAGTTCTGAAGCTAAAGCTAATGTAGAAATTGCTCCTTAGACTGGAGACATTGGTCACACCAAGATCCAGGTAGCTCTGACCATTGAAATGAGCTTCACGAGCCACCTACACAAACACACAAAAGTTAATCAGTTGTTGATACAATGATTATTTCCTGAAAGTTTCACAAAAATCTGTTTAGTAGTTCATGAGATACTTTGCTAACAGACAAACAGGGTTGCTTTCAACAGTTAATGGCAAAGTTTTAAAGACAGGTCTCATGCAATAAGTTAGTACTAGTATGTATGAGTTGGGAATGACACTAAGCTACAACCTCACACAAGTTTAGCATAATGTCTGTAAAAGTTGTCTGAGTTATAGACAGTTTTGTGTTTGGTAAGGTTGATTAGTTGTGGCAGCCATTTGAATTGGACTGATTTCCAAAGTTAGTCAGTTGTAGATCTATATCCTATGATTACTTTCTGGAAGTTTCTTTGATGTGTTATCTAAGAGAAACATACAGATACTGAGATAAGAAGACCCAGTTGTTGACGGCTAAAATGCCTTTTTCCTGAATGGGTATTGAATGTGATAATGTCAGTAGTTTTTTTTTTTTTTACTTTATTGGTCAAACAAATGACATTGAATTGAACAATGCCAAGAACACACACAAAAATAACCAACAAAAATAAACAAGTAATAGTCAAATAAATAAATGAAGGAAGAAAAGAAAAATTTCAGCTTTGGCAAATATAATTAAAACTGTGAGGATTTGGGTTTTGTTGTTTTTAGTTTATCTTTATTATCTTGTTGTTGTTTTGAGTTATTGTTTCAGTTTGTTTTTTTCCTGTTTGTATTGCTGTCAGAATTCACTCCTCCTCCGTCACTCTTTTGCCTTCCTTGCCACGCCCATCTCCACCTGTCAGTCATTATCCCCACTCACCTGTTTCCACTTACCTCGTCACCTTCAGTATTCAAAAACTCGGTCACTTCTCCCACACCCTGTCGGTTCATTGTTTGCTGTCGGTTGCTGCTCACTGTGCTTTGTTTTCTTGATGTTGTGCCCTGCCATGTTCTTGGATCTTTTGTTATGTTTGAGTTTGCTGCCATGTCAGCTTTTGTTTTGTTTATTTCCTTATTTAATAAATTAGTTTTTTTATTTTAAGAATGAGTCTGCATTCTGGGTTCGTCTCCATCTCCACCCCGCCTGACAAAAATAACAGGGGTCTCATTTATAAAGGTGGCATACACATAAAACTGTGTAATCTAAAATGATTTAAGGATTATTGGTTTAGCAGATACAGAAGATTTCTTTAAACAGAATGTTTGGATTTTAGGATTATTGTTTTCGGTTTCTTACTCGCGCAAGAATTTGGGATAGTTTAAACTAGTTTTTGGTAAATAGTTCACTTTGGAATTTGGTCAGAAGGCGTTATTAATTCAGGTTGTTTTGATGAAACATCAGACTGGAAATAAGATGTTATTTATCAATTTGCATCAGTTAAAATAAAATAGAAGCTGTGGAGGGCCAGTGATCACTTTGTCTTTGAGAAACTTGGAGGCTGCCCAAGCCATGACGGAACCACATTAAGGAGGCAGGTTAAGGCCCCGCGCTTGTTGAGGGTCAGTAGTCAGCATTCTCTCCAAGTCACCTGAGGTTTTGGTGATGTTTGAAGAGAGTTGGCAAGGAGGTAACTGATGCAGCAGGAGTCAGGCGACAGATGACACACAAAATAGAGCAATTTTTTCTTAACAGTACAAAAAGGTATTTTTCTAATACCTAATAAATTTCTTTTTAGTTTTCTCTGTCTTTATTTTCTGTCTGCTGGACTTAAAAACACTGAGCGAAAACAAAATGAGGGGAAAGAAGAAAGTCCTCACATGACGAACAAAAAAGCAGAAAGGCTTTATCTCACCCTATCCAATATTATTTCATAACAGAGTACAGGTCTCCAGTAAGACAAAAGATTAAAAAAAAATTGTTAAAAAACACTTGAATAATTTTCTTGAATATTTGCACATAAATAATGATCAATAATCATTTCTCATATTCAGTGATGCCGGAACCGGGTGGGGGTTTGGTTCAGATCCAGATTGGCCCAGAGTAGATAACTTTTGGTGTCAGGGTAGACAAATAATTGCGTGGATAGTTTGTCATTTTTGTTTGTCTGGAGTTTGCAACTGCGCTGCAATGACAGGTCGCTTTTGAGAAAATTTAACCAGAGGAGGAGAAGAAGAGAATTATCTTCTCACCTCTGAAATAACAAGAAAAATATAACCACGACTTGTGGCAGCAGGTCTGTTTCGATTTCTGAAAGCATGTCACTCAGAAACGGCCGTGATGTAGGCTAATCTCAGATATCCAGGGCTGGGGTGACATCAGTGAAGCCACATTGACCTTACTTTAACGTAGAGGCATGAAAATTGATACAGTTGTACAAAAGTTATCAAAACCGTCAGATTTTGAGCATGCTGAATGGGCGTGGCCAGGCCTCAAAATTTAACATGTCACCATGAAAGCTGTTATATCTGTTCACTAGAGGTCCCCAACCCCCGGGCAGAGGACCGGTACCGGTCTGTGGGTCATTTGGTACCGGGCCGCAGAAAAAGAATAATTAACTTACAGCCTTTCTGTTTTATTTATTTTCAGAGTCTGAACGACATTTATTTTGAAAAACTGACCAGATTCTCTCCACTACATCTGTCTATGACTCACTCTTGATGGATGTCAAAACGCTTATCTAGGTCACGTGATACGTAACTGCTAAAAACAAACCCACAAGCTAGCAAAATGAGTAAAAAACAAACGTCTCTGGAAGCCCTAGATGGGACCGTCTCGTTACTGAGAAACAGGCACAGGGCTCCCACAGATTCAGCCTTATGGTGAGTTGTATTCTTTGTGCACTTTATATTTGTGGTGTATCTTCTTTTAAAGGACATGTTTAAAAATTGCCATATTGACCAGAGAACATTAGGGGGAGGAGAGGGTGTTATTCATGTTGATGCAATACCTGGACGTAGCTAACAAAGCTGCAAGTACACGTCAGATTTATGTTTATTATGTTTTAAAAAATACCCCCGTTTTCATGCCGGTCGTATCATTTTATTTTGTTGTATTTATCCGCCACACCAGTCCGTGAAAACACTGTCTGATAATGAACCGGTTAGTGGAGCTAAAAGGGTTGGGGACTGCTGTTACAGGTAACAAGTTGGTCTGACTTGCATTAAAGCACCAAGAGTTTTTGCTGGAGGGTGTGGCTGTGGCGGTATGGCAAAGTCATGCCATTGCCATACGTTTGGCTTTAAGTTCCAAAAAATCCATCCGACTTGCACTAAACTCACTACGATCAATCCTAGTCCACCCCCTAATAGCAATGCAGTCCAATAGTTGGTGGGCGTGGCCTAATTCCTCTACAGCACCCCCTAGAAATCTTTAAAAAATGAGCCCCAAGCTATGCTTTCACTGACAATCATGAAATTTGGTACAGATATGCACCTTGACAGAACCTATGAAAAAGTCTCTTGGAGCCATGGTCCAAAGCCCACAGGAAGTCGGGCATTTTAAATCAAAACCGCGTTTTTGTGTTTTTACACACATTTCATCTGAGCGAACTCCTCCTACAGCTTTTGACATACAGACTTCAGAATCACTGAGCTCAGTCTTGAGACATTGAAGATAAAAAGGTATCAAAAGCTTTTTGCTACATCAAAGCATGTGGGTGTGGCCAAGCCTCAAAATCTGACCATTCGCCATGAAACATCACAGTGTAATAACGTCCACATAAAAAGATATATTTTAATGAAATTTTCTGTTTGACATAACAGACAAACACTAATCACATTAATGTGGTCAATTTGTGACATCACTTTAGCCCCGCCCCGTTCCAACAGGAAATAACCTGTTTTCCTGTTGGAGGTTGTCCTTTCTTCTCTTTCACTCATACAAATTTAAACTTTGTTTTGGATGACAGAACAACATGATGCTGAATCCCTCTCTCAGCACTGACTGGTGCCTGAATAATGTGGGCGTGTCAGAATGGTGAATTCCAATCCTTTGCCGTTTGCATACGGTTGGCTCTAAATCACACATGCATTATCTGATTTTCACCAAACTGGATATGAATGACCTTTGTTAACCTCTGAAGAGGCCAATAGGATTATATTGGAATTTGACTCCAGTGAGCCCCTTAGATTATTCCATGAGTTATATCTCCCAAGAGTTATATCTACCTCATCCAATCTGCACCAGATTTTTTGTGCATCATCAATAAGCACTGCTAGAGACATTAGTGTTTTTGTTTCATGACATCACTAAAGCCCTGCCCACTCAGAGAAGAAAGTGAGTATTATTGGGAGACTCCTCCAGCTTCTCCCCCTATGTGATATAAGATTTAAACTATATCCACTAACATTTGATAACCACACATGACATGTTGAGAAGCCTACAGGAAATCCTTGCCAGTCCTTTGCCACAAAACAGGAAGTGACAATGACTCCTATCTTGAAGGTCGGATTTCTGCCATAATTTTAAGACATGCCACCGGACTTGTACCGATCTAGACTGAAGGCAATTTGGGATATTTGCTGAATGCTCCACCTAATGGACGATGCGGAATTGGCACAAGAGCAGAGACGACTGTCGCTGGTGCTCCCGCGGTCGCAAGACAAGAGAGGCGCTGAGCTGCGAGGGCCAATGCTGCTTGCAGCTTTAATATTAACTTGTGTTTACTTTTTTCATGGTCATTTATAAAGCAATTAGTTGTACTAATGTTCATCATTCCTAATAAATGATTTGAATAAAAAAATCACAGATGAAAACTTTTCATTAATTATTTGGTAATTGTTGCTTGATGATGATTCGATACAGGTAAAAGCTTGATACATAATTAAGCTTTGTCTATTAAATTAAGAATAGTCAATTTTAGATTTAAATATCATTGTTTAGCGAATTGAATCAAATTTTATCTTAGTTGTAAACTTACAAGGTTAATTAATTGAGGGTTTTCAGTGCTCAGTATGACCCCTTGCTGTTCACAGATGTGAACCCTCTCATCATTGCTGTTCACAGATGTGTGAACAGAAATGATGAGAGAATGATGAACAAAGAGACGCTATTCAATTCACTAATAACACACTTTATTATTAATAAACAGAGAAATATCTATCTACATGTCTCTGTGAAAAAGGAACACCTTATTCATGACTGCAGTTTGTTACATTTTCAAAAAAAAGACTTTTGTTGCCTTCTTTTCCAGATCTGATGGCTGTGAAAGTATCCACTGACATCACTGTGTTGTAAAACTGAACATGTGACATTCAAGGCATGCACAAACAGAGAGTGCAAGGTGACAAAACACCCCATCCCCCCAACCTCAAAGATAAATCTGGCGCCGCAGCTCATATTTCAACAGGCTTCATAATCAAATAAAAATCTAATTTTGGCAATGTTTTTCTTCGCAAGTCTTAGGAAACCATGTCATGTTAGGGAATAGTTGTTGAAAGATGACACTAGGTCAGAGGTCATGAAAAAGGGGTGCTTCTTTATGCTACACTTTAAATAATATGCACTTTTTAAAACACATCACATTTTGTTGCGCTTTTAGTACTGTTTGTTATTACTGTGGTTATTAACCTGTTTTGATTTGATTGTATCAAGAAGTTTGGTGCAACGTGTTGCAAATCAGTTGTGTCCTTCAGCACTCAGCACAATATCTCATGAACCACTGAACAAATGTAATTTAATTTCTCCAGTCTGATCTTGCATGAGAAGCAAATATCACAGCTAGCCAGCAGTGTGAAGAAGCAGAAATGTGACAGATGATGCCCTCAATGTTACATATTCCTGTTTGTAAAGAGATGTTTAATAACTGTTGAAAAGTAAAGTGTGCTCTCTTACCAGCAGGTCACCCTCACAGCCAAAACTGACTCCAGAAGAGTTCATCGTCTTCAGATTGATGAAATTATTGTTTGCTTTCACGTTCCTGAAGCAGGCCCTCACAGAGCTCTGCTCTGAAAACAGAATCTTCAAACTGAGGAAAAAATAAACCACCATGAGTCATTACAAAACCCAACTACTTAATATTGTTTTTCTTTTGGTTGCTCGTTTCTGCACGTTGCCACAAAGAATAAACTCACATGAAAGATTTGACAGTTGTTTTACGCCAGATGCACTTCCTGACACAACCTGGGCTCAAACCTTTAGCCTCAAGATTACAAGACCACAGCAGTGAGCACTGAGTTAGACCAGTTTTTACTAATTATTATTTATCAATGGTATGTTTTTTAGATCTGGACATGTTTTCTGTCAGAGGAGAGCTCCCATGCAGATATCAAAACACAGCTCTAGTGCTCATGAGAGGGGTTCCAGATGCATGCGACAAAATCAAGAGGGGTTTGAGATGCCCATAATGACTGTGATTACTTTGAGAGAAAAACTGTTGCAAAATGTTTTGAAGATGTTCAAAATTCAAGTGACAAATCTTAGCTCTGCGACTCAAGCAGGAAAATTGGGAACCTTTGCAAAAAACATTTTAGACTCCCTCAGGAATGTTGCTAACAGTCGCAGCCTATTGAGATATTGGCTTTAGGCATAGCCAGTCCCGCTTCGGCTTTTTAACAACCAAACCATGTCGAGGTGTGTGGACTCTATGTAATGGATAATTGCCATAGCTCACTCACATTGTATTTGGGACCCTGATCCACTGCCGCTACAATAATAAATCACAACAACCTCACTACAGAGGTTTTTTGCATGTTCAAAACCATTGTGGATTCATCGGTTTCTATAACAGACAATGGAACCCCACAATGTTTTCAATATGAACTTGAAAGACCAAGATTCCTGCAAATACAACATTAACATTGTTGCGAGGTAGTAAATATTAAATGTGCAGAAAACACAGTTAGTAGTTATAATCTAAACCAAAAGCTATGCTCTCATAGAAAAAATATTGAGCCAAAGAAAGTTGAAGAGTAGGAGTGTAACAAGATACTCATCTCACAACACGAAATTTTAACAATATTTTGAAAAAAAATAACCCGTTTTTTTTCAGTGTTCCACCCACCTGTCAGGCATCAGGTGCTGTGGTACTCCGCCCAGATAGTACTTGTTGTGGAACTGAGGTAAACCTGGGGGGTCCTCTACCCGGATGGTGAAGAGGGTTTTTGAAGGTTGCCTCACCACAATTTGTTGTTTGATTTTCACGATGATAACATTCAGCTTAACAATTAAATAACAGGTCACAAAAAACAGCAATTGAATTGAATTAGATTCTGAAATGATGGTAATGAGTTTTAACACAAACTAAAATTTCTTATTTCTATAAGACAGGTTCAGAGTTTGACTGATGGGGTTCAAAGAATAGAGGAAGCCAGAATCAGGAATCTGTCTACACATTTGCCCTAATGAAACTGTAGATTAAACAAAGAGTTAGAAAGATTTGTGAGACTCACAGATTTTGCTTCACCATCACTGATCTTCAGGTATTCTGAGGCTGGATCATCAGGTTTAGCTTCCACAAGAGAACCATTGAAATTATAGTAAACCTTGAGTCTTCCATGAAGCACTGCCAAACACAGGAATTTACTCTGATGGAGGAGGGAGACAAAAAGAATCCTGAGAAACACTCGAAAAATATCAGCAAGCATTAATACCCATCTTAAGTTTTAATAAGTTAAAACGGATCATAACTCAAACGACTTGTTAAATACAAATATACAGTATCATCGACTGCTGCTGAAAAGGGCAACAATGTTTCTGTGTGTTTGTTTGTTCATCTACCAAAATATCTTATGAAACACTGGTTGAATTCTAATGAAACTTGCAGAAAGTAATCATTGGATGTTTAACTACAAGAGATGAACTTTTAGAGTTAATTTAATTTAAGATGGCCGCTGAAGATAATCGACCTTAGCCAACACAAAAATGGCTTTAACTCAGTGAATTTTATAGATATTTAGCTAAAACGTAGTATGGTAGTAGTAGCTTATCCACAACACATATTCCAAGTGCAAACAGGTCATGTGAGTTCACTTGACAAAACAAGCTGAAATGCTTCCAAAATGGATTTTCCTTATGTTTTATCTATTTAATAATATTACAATAAATATTTTTGGGTGCGTTAGCCTAGAAAATATAAAAATTCAGAAACCTACTGTGGTAAATTTTATCTTACTTACGACACTGTTCAAATATTTTATGTCAATTTTTTGGATTTGCTCGAGTTAGAATTAAAAAAATAACTTCCCCAAATTAAAGATCTAATAATCCTTGAAGGAATGCATTTCACCAACCGCCTTTCATCCCAGAGACTTAAACTGAGATGATTTTTAAAAAATGACAAAGTTGCAGCCATTTTGGTCTATCTGCAAAACTAGTATGACAATATCATGAGATCTCGTGCTCTAAGTGTGTTGTGAATACCTCTTCGGCTACTAGCATGACAAAGTTTAGCCTAATTTCTGTAAAATTGATTGAGTCGGGGTGGTAGGGAGTTCTGGTTAACAGATGGAGTAGCAGACGTGTGGATGACGTGCTCCAACTTACATTTGATTATTCCATATCAAAAACTCAGTACTCGTGTACAATCAGATTATCAATACATTGAAAAGAAGGAATAGAATCACAAGATGCAAATATAAACAAACCATGGCAAAAAATCAGGAAAAAAGCAGCAGAACCTCAAAAGCAAGCAAAGTGAAGCTAACTCTAGCCCATCTGATATGCCAAGGCTATCCGGGACTGCTGTAACACCAAGTGACCTTTTGGAGGCCATAAAGGAGCTTAAGTCTAATCTCAAAGGGGATAATGACCAACTTAGAAAGACTATGGATTCCATACGTTGAGAGATAAGTGGCTGACAGAGAAAGCTGGATGGAAGCTGGAAGCATCTTTGGTGTGGCCGAAGGTGAAGAAAGTAGCTCTGCAATACATTGTGTCAGAGCTTCTGATTACTCATGATTATGCAACGGAGATAGTTCAAAAGCGCAGAGAATACCACAGAATAAAGAACACCCTAAAGGAAAAGTTATTCATTTCCAGACTCCTTACACCAATATGAGAATCCACTGGGACAACAACATTCAAACCTACAGCAACACGCATGAAGCAGAGCTAGACCTAAATAGATGTGGCTTTGATGTGGTGGTACTCGCACCGAGGGAGGAGGACGGCTCTGTTGAGACTTGACTGAAGGAGCTACTAGGCTGGCAACGGCAGGAAAAGAGCCAGAAGGAAAACCGATCCACAGCTGCAGGAAGAGCCAAAGAAAAACTGGGGGTTTCAGAGTAGGTTTCCAGAATGACTACGAGAGCAGGTGTGGGAGCAGCAACAGGTCAGATGAGTAACTTGCTTCAGATGCTCATAGCTAGGAGCAGCGCCAGAAAGAACTAAGGCCGCTGGACACATAAGAGGGTACTTGTTTCATCACTAAACTCCTTCGTAGGGTCCAGTTGAAGGACTCCAACAGTAAAGAGGAAATTTTCTCCCTAAAAGCCTTATACCACTCATTTGAGAAGCCGTCACCCCCTGGGCTTTTGCTAGCTTTCAGTTCGCTAATAGCTTTGTCCAATTCCTTCTTAGTTATTGGATAAATTACCCTTCCACCTAAAAAACCCCAAGAAGCCTGTAAAAGACATACCCAAATTAAATTAGATTCTATTCTTCAACCTTTTGCGGTTCAAACCAAAGATTGGGCTCCATGTCAAGTTAGCACTTGAATTTTTTACCTCAGCAGTCAAAATCATAGTAACTTTAACCAAATAGTAGTTATTGAAGTTGAAACACAAAGAAATCAAGCATTTTTTTCTTTCCTAGAATTTTCTCTTTTTTCATCAAGTTACTGTACATGGAGGAAGGGTGTTGGGGCCGGAAAAACAAATGAGGCTGTAGAATGAAGTCTTATCTGTTTTGAGTTCAAATTTTAGAACATTTGCACAGAAGAATCACTGTAATGAACATGTCTTTGTGAGGGAAAGTCCAGGTCCTATCCAACCTGTGCCAAATTGTGCCAAATGGATATGTAACTTCAGAAAGCTATAACTCTTATATGCTTCAACATACATGTGTCAGTGAGGGCTCGAATGAAAGGTGATGCCGAGATAAATCCAGTTCTGTAAATAAAGTAACTGTCAACATGATTATTATACAGTAGGGAATGAATAAACACAATAAAATACCTATTTTTCTATAGTACATCATAAGAAATTTTTCAAAACAAGTTAAATTTGTCAAAATGTCTATTTACTGAAAAAATATGAAAAAGTAACTACACTGACACAAACTACTGTTACACATAAAACTATTTACAAACCATTTCACTGTTTCTACTTCAAATTCAGTGTCAGTGACAAATTTTTAGTGTGGCCCCTTTAATTCCAGCACCTGTGCGGGACAAGGCACCGGAGTTTCGCACACGTCACAGCTGCCACCCGCTCCGATTGGTCATCCAACTCTTCCTGTTCTGAACTCGATTAAACAAATGCCAACCAAAACAGTTTCTAAACTTTACATGTGCCTTTAAAAATGCAATGGGAACAATTCATACTCGGCAAAAATCAAATGGGAAAAAAGAAGTTCAGATGGGAATCTCAGAGAGTGAGCGTTTGATGTGCAAAACACAATTTAACTCCACAAGCTTAACTTAATACGATATTTTATTACACCTTACAGGTGCTGGTCATAAAATTAGAATATCATGAAAAAGTAGATTGATTTCAGTAATTCCATTTAAAAAGTGAAACTTGTATATTATATTCATACATTACATACAAACTCATATATTTCAAATGTTTATTTCGTTTAATTTTGATGATTAC
>NC_051437.1:3569107-3575217 GCF_001649575.2 Kryptolebias marmoratus | reverse complement strand
ATGAATATAATATACAAGTTTCACTTTTTAAATGGAATTACTGAAATCAATCTACTTTTTCATGATATTCTAATTTTATGACCAGCACCTGTATATTAAAAGCAAACAAATTAAAACAAAACAACAATGCTGGAGAGAATGTGGTCACCTAAATCCCAATCACTTACATGTTTTTTGGTCATGTGATAAAGTGCAAGCATTCTGGTTGGAGGTTGTTGGGCTAATAGACGAAGTTCTTTAGTGTAAAGTTCCGTGGAATTTATAAAATGGAGAAGCTGACTTTCTTACTTTGGGTCAAAATGGATGCTTTCGAACGGAAATAGTGGAAATGGACACTATATAAAAACCCCAATGCGATGGACTTAAATGTATGAGAACTGTCACCCCAAAGCCTATGTTCTGTGAATAGCCATATTCTTGGTTATGTTCCATCCCTGTTCTTTTTTCTTGTCGAAAAAAAAGACAAAATGAAGTGTATAATTTTTTTTTTTACTAACTGAGTCACTTTTGTGTTTTCTAAGGTCACTTAGCTGTGATGACCATCTAAATTGGGTCGACTCAAAAACTTAATCAATTGTAGATGTACATCCACTGACTACGTTCTGCAAGTTTCAATAAAATTTGTTCAGTGGTTCATGAGATATTTTGATCACAGACAGACAGACATGCATGTCTTTCAATGGCAGAAGATCATGAATTGTTAAAAAAGTATGTCAATCCTGTTGTTTTACTTTTAGAATACAAAACCCAGATATTCTAGAACATTTCAACAAAAATGTGCTTCAGATTCAGAGGTTAACAAACATAAGCCAAAATGATTATCTCAGGACCCCCAACCCTCTCATTCCCACCCCACAAGCTCGTCAGCACTCTATCATGAACAGGCCCCAGGCTGGAAACCAGCAAAAAAAAAGTATCTGAAATCTAAAAAAGCAATCCTGCAACCTTCTTGCTGTGAGGCTACAGCTCTAACCACCTTACCACAGTGAAACCAAAAAAATTAAATAAAGTTAAATATTTTCCAAAGTAAAAAGCTATAAAAACCTAAAGTCATAGCACTATGTCCTAAGTTAGATGCTGAAAAACATACAAAAAATGAAACTATAAACAGGAAAACGATATTGTGAATGCTGACTAATCATCCACATTATCACCAAACAGAGTTTGCTTTTACCTCATTATGAAGCAAGAAGAGAATTCCTTTAAACGAGAGCAGTTTCATTTCCAGATCAAAACGTTGATTTGTTACTTCAGCAGTAAAACTGATCTCTGCAAAGCCCGTTCCATCGAAGTATGCTGCTTCATTCACCCAGCCTGGAGACTGTGTCGACTTGGACCTGTTTTTAGAAATGTTTTTAACCATGTAGGGAAAAAAGAAACAATTATCCAAAAAGGGTAACATTGGAAAAGAATGGCTAAACCTAAGAGTCTGGAATTTTTACAAGCAAAGAAGCCATTTCTGTCATTTCTCCCACAAAATGCAAAATGTAATTCAAGGTTGAATAAATATAAGACAACTCATTGAATGGTATATAAAAGCTATATACTGCATAATAAGCTAAATAAGCACAAGCTATAATTTGTTACATTATTTAAAAAATTATAGCAAATTGACATTTATTGGCAATTTTACTTGTTTGGCCAAAAGTAAAAAACTTTGATAACATTTTAACACTGAACTCTGCACATTGTGGTGAGTAATTAGCAATATAAGTGTCCCACTTTCAAAGAATACTTTGAATTGAAGAAAAAATAGACCAATTTGTTGGACATTTATTGTGACTAACTGGATTTCTTCTAATAAAGGCGGAGACAGGGATTTATGTTAACTTTTAAGTTTTTATTGAAAGCAGGCCTTTAATTTTTATATTTATTGACATCAAAACAATTTGCCATATTTTTTCTAAAACCCCTAATTTTATATTAATATTTGTGCAAATCTGCACCTTATTTTTCCAGCATCTTGCACAATAGTGTTAAAATGCCTAATTTTCTGGTAGATTTAAGAGAAAGAAAACATTGTAAGACTGGAAGTTATAGTAATAAATGATCAGCTTAAACTTGCTCCTTGTATTATTAGTCCTATTTTGTCTCAGAAGTTTCAGAAAACTGCAAAAACTAGAGTTAAGAACATAAATGTTATCGATTTCTGTTATTTTTGGTTAAAACTACAGGAAATCACTGCATAGGGATCAAAGAGCTGCATGTGGCCCCAGAGCCACAGGTTGCAGCCCCCTGACCTACATCTGCTGAAACAGAGAGAAAGCGAACAGATAAATCTGCTACGGAATTTAAAGTAACTGAGTGTGCTTGCTCTGACCTGCCATAAGGTTTCTCTTCTGTGGTGTTCAGTTGAAAGATTTTTTCAAAGTTATACAGACTGATCACCTCCTCGTTCAGTGTGTCAAGCTCAATGCCCCCCGTAAAATTAGGTGATGCAAGTTGAGAAGGTGGCTGAAAAAAGAACAAAAAAAAGATGAAATAAAGACAATTGTAATAGTGTTGCAATAATAATAAAAAAAAAACTAGTGGAAGTTTTTTAACATAAATATGTGACAAAAAGGTTAGCATTTATGAGATTTTTCTCCATATTTTTCTACTTTTATAATCATGTATTTCCAATGGTCCTAATAAACTGTCATACTCTCAAGTGGTTATAAGATCACATTCCAGGAAGACACAGGTTCCTTTGCAGAGTCTGAGGGGTCCAGGAGAACGCAAAACAAAAACAGTAAATAATGTGAGCGAGAGCTACTTTATTTAAAATTCAGTCATAAAAATCTTCATCATATAAGCTTACATTTGAATAAGAAACCTTTATTTCACTACTTTCTTTTTTGATGGTCATTGTCTTCTGCCAGTCTTGCATTCATGCTGAGCTTGGGGAGCCTTGCCTCACGTCGTCACTCTTTGGCAACTTTCATTTGCATGCTCAAATTGCATGCTTCTTGTCTTGCTTATTCTTGTCTTTATTTATTTATTTTTTTACATATTTCTGAATATCTGACATAGAAATGAATATTAGTATTACCCCTTCACAATTTAAAAGTAAAAATGTGTAAAAATCATGAAATATGCCTTTTAAAGTTACTAAAGAAGGTATGTTTGTAATCAATGGCGGCTGGTGGTGATAATTGCAAGGTGGGCTAACAGATATATAATAAAAGGCTGCAGGTTGGATTTCAACAACAGAACCATCCAATTTGAAATAAACAAAACCTGTTATACATTGACATTATGTCCTTTTTCAGCACAAAGACAATCTTGAAACGAACCACCACCAAAAACCAAGCTTACTCAGAGCTTCTGTCAGTTGTCCAATACTTCATTCCCCTACATTAAGGGTTACAACTATAATTACTTTTTTCCCAGTCAAACAGTTTTGCAACACACCTTGACACAACTACTAATCACGCTGAAATTAAATAAATGAAATAAAATAAAGCAAGACATGCAATATCAGAAGGTGATTTTATTTTTTTAAATGAAGCCTACCTTTTTGAAAGAGACATTCACTCCGAAGACTTTTCTGGGACGCAAAAATGTTAATAACCACCTCGTTAAAGATTTGTTAGCTACACTTGCTGTTAGCCAGTTCTTTCACTGAAACCAGGTCACAGAAAAACTTTGGTTTTGCTGCTTTTCCTTTTTTGAATATCCTTTGTTCTTTCCGCCTTCAACCTCTTCACTTCCAGTTTCCCCACCAAAGACATTAAGAAACTCGATATGATACGACCATGGTACGAGTAAAACTCGTCAATATCCATGCTCATCCTTAAGGAAAATCCTCATTGGGTAACTGACTGTTTTCACGATCTGTGATTGGCACATGTGAGAAATAAAATAAAATAAATAAATAAATAATCCACCTTGTTTATGTTTATCTTGCTCATCATAGTAACTTCGTCAGTCTCCAACAAACCACAGCCACATACACTCATGCTCGAGGCATGTTATGGTATGTCCACCCTCATTGGCTAAAGCCTGTGGCCTTAGGCTGAAACCAGGCTGAACTAAATTAGCCCAAATGAGCAGCAAACCGAGGGGGCAGGACAAGATGCCTGTCACTCATTCTGTACAATGAAATTACATTCAGTGATCGGGGCTGAAAAAAGTTAGCCCTTTGGAAAGACTGGGGTTTTCTCGAGACTGTTTGGCACTGGTTTTGTTATGAATTTCACAAAATATGATACAATATTTTAAATTTGTGTTTATTAAGTATTTTAACATTTTTATTGTATTTTATTGTATTGTGCTTAGTCCTACTATCCCACTTATAACAGCCGTCCCTGTTTATAATTCTAAAAAAACTGCAGTGAGACTCCTCAAAACTACACTATACTGCCAAACATATTCATTCACCCATCCAAATCATTAAATTCAAGTGTTCCAGTCACTTCCATGGCCACAGATATATAAAATCAAGCACCTAGAGACTGCTTCTACAAAAATTTGTGAAATAACAGGTCACTCTCAGGAGCTCAGTGAATTGGCACCATAATAGGCTGCCACCTGTGCAATAAATCCAATCGTGAAATTTCCTCGCTGATAAATAATCCACAGTCAACTGTTAGTGGTATTATAACAAAGTGGAAGCAACTGGGAATGACAGCAACTCGGCCATGAAGTGGTAGGCCATGTAAAATCATAGAGTGGGCTCAGCAGATGATAAGGCACATAGTTCATAGAGGAAGCTAATGTTCTGCAGCGCCAATAGCTACAGACTTCCAAACTTCATGCTGCCTTCAGACTAGTTCAAGAACAGTGCATAGAGAGCTTCATGGAATGGGTTTGCATGGTTGAGCAGCTGCATCCAAGCCTTAAATCACCAAGTGCAATCCAATGGTCTGAGTTTGGCTGTGGCCAGGAGAACAGTACGTCTGACTGCATTGTGCCAAGTGTAAAGTTTGGTGGAGAGAGAATTATGATGTTGAGTTGATGACTGGGCACCGGGGCACAAAGCAAGGTCCATGAAGACACGGATGAGTGAGTTTGGTGTGGAAGAACTTGACTGGCCTGCACAGAGTTCTGACCTCAACCTGACAGAACACCTTTGAGATGAATTAGAACGGAGACTGCAAGCCAGGCCTTCTGTCCAACATCAGTGTCTGACCTTACAAACACACTTCTGGAAGAATGATCAAAAATTCCCATAAACACACTCCTAAATCTTGTGGAAAGCCTTCCCAGAAAAGTTGAAGCTGTTCTAGGTGCGAAGGGTGGGCCAACATCATATTAAACCCTATGGATTAGGAATGGGATGACACTCAATTTTATATGCCTATCAAGATTGGCGAACTAATACTTTTCGCAATGTATTGTATGAGAAATTCTGCCTTCCTTTACTTACGCTGAAAGTATTGGGGTATCCTCCTACATAGAAGACAGTGTTACTGCTTTGGAGATTGAGCAGGCCCTGATCACCTTTGGCCTCGACAGTAGCCTTTGTGATTTCAGTCACATCACTGACTATTGAAGACATGGACATCTGACCGTACTGAAGGATTCTATGTTTAGACAGAAGACAGAGATAAAGCACATGAGGATAAAAGATTCACAGAACATTAACTCATTGAAGTAGATAACAACACACATGCTGAAAGGTTTTGCAGAAAGTTGTTATGTCATTATTAAATTAAAGACCTAGCATTCCTTGAACGAATGCTTATTTCCCGCTGCCTTTCATTCCATAGTTGAATGACTTTCAGCTTCTACCACAACAAATTTATTCTTTTTTTTTAGGTTATTACAAACTTTGTGTTGGCAAAGGTTGAGTGGCTGTGACAGCCATCATCTTGAATTTGATTGACTTCACCAGTTAATCAATTGTAGATGTAAATCCAGTGATTACAACAGAGTTTTATTAAAATCTGTCCATGAGATATTTAGTTAATGCTACAGGCAAAGGAACACATATACAGGTGCTGGTCATAAAATTAGAATATCATAAAAAAGTAGATTGATTTCAGTAATTCCATTTAAAAAGTGAAACTTGTATATTATATTCATACATTACATACAAACTCAAATATTTCAAATGTTTATTTCGTTTAATTTTGATGATTACAAATGACAACAAATGAAAATCTCAAATTCATCATATCAGAAAA
>NC_051437.1:3549916-3567776 GCF_001649575.2 Kryptolebias marmoratus | reverse complement strand
AATCATCAAAATTAAACGAAATAAACATTTGAAATATATGAGTTTGTATGTAATGTATGAATATAATATACAAGTTTCACTTTTTAAATGGAATTACTGAAATCAATCTACTTTTTCATGATATTCTAATTTTATGACCAGCACCTGTATAGCTCAAAATATTATTGCCCCTCAGCCTCTTGCAGCAGGTGATAAATACTTTTTTTTTAAATGATGCAAAAAAACTGGTCCATGAATTTATCACTTCTAGGCTGGACTATTGTTATTCTTTATTATATGGGACACGCTGGAGAGACTATGTTTCTCGGCTGGCCTGGGAACGCCTTGGGATTCCCCCGGAGGAGCTGGCCCAAGTGGCTGGGGAGAGGGAAGTCTGGGTCTCCCTGCTTAGGCTGCTACCCCCACGACCCGACCCCGGATAAGCGGAAGAAAATGGATGGATGGATGGATGGATGGATATTATCTGGGTATCCAAAAAACTTTTTAGAAAATCTTCAATTGATCCAAAATGCTGTTGCTAGAGTTCTGATGAAAGTTAGGAGAGATCATAATCCTCCAGTTTAGCTTCTCTGATTCTTTGTTTGTTTTCCTTACCTTTGCAGGAAAACCTCATTGAAGTTTCCATCAGACAGGACGTCTTTATTCATCATCACCCGAGTAGTTTCACCTCCAATATTATAATGCCAGTAGAGTTTTTTCCCTTCTCGTGTCATGCCCAGGAACTCCTTACTGGACTACAAATCCCACACACACACATTGATAGATTAAAATAAATCTAAAAATAAGACACACTGAACACATATTATGAAACAGCACAAAATGGGCCTATTTGTTGTGGTTACATTTTTGTTGCCGAGGTAGAAGACAAACTGTTTAGGGATGTTGTCTTGCCGTCGTCGCCGCCCTACATCTGCCAGTGTGATGTAGAACTTCAAGGAGTTGTAGGCAGCCAGGTCAGCCAGGTTAGAGGGAGTGCGGACCTGAACACCAGATAGTCCGTTGAATTTCATTGACACTCTCACCTGGATGGACAACACAAGGCATTAAAGGAAGAAGAAAAACAGCTTTTGGTTTAAATGTGATGCCCTCTGAGATGATGGACACCTTGCTGGCGGCGTTGCGCGCCTGCTGGATGAGCTGTCGGATCCGGTTGATGTTTTCTGAAATGTTTGGCATTTGAATGGAGTGATTCTGCAATTCATCCAGTTTCCTCATTAGTGTAGGAATAGTTTCACTTAGCTTGCTCACTGTGGAGACAAAGAATTTAGAAGTTATTCATGGTAGTTAAACCTTTTGTTAACCAGTCTTTTTTACCCTGTAAATGTTTGTTTTATTTAAATTTTTGTTATTGATTATTTGATGCTGTTGGTTAATCTATAAATTAATCTATATGTCAGCAGAGTGTTCCCATATCGACACTACCATACTGACAATCACAACATGCCCTTGGCTCACCCTGGTCACGCCCTGGCACAACTCTCTCCAACAATGTCAAGATGCAGCCATGCGCTAGATCACAACATGCTAGCATGACCCTACCACTATGTGTGTGCATGGACTCGATGGGTCTTGATGTGAGGTCACCATGGTCAGCCTCACTTTAAATTCTCAATGCCCAAGGCATACCAGTGTGGGCCCACACCATGAACACACTGTCATAACCCCTCCATAACCCAAATGTGCTGCTAAGCTGAAACTTAGTTGTTAAAGGTAAAGTAGCAAAATATTTCATGACATAAATGTGGCAAAACACTAGCTTTAAAAGTAGCAAAAGGTTAGCTAAAAGCTAAAGGCAGCATTAGAACACAAAAATCAAGCAAGTATGCAGATTTGATTTTAAAGAGAAAAATGTTTTAAGAATTAAAAAGATCTCAATGTATTTATATGTGGAAAATATTTCTAAATAAAAACCTAAATATTTTGTAAAATATTTTTGTAATTATTTTGTACTCAATAAAAAATACTAAATATTTTGAAAAAAATAAAAAAGCCAGACTGACACTGTAAAAAAGAAACTGTTCTTAATGTATTGCCTAGTGAAATAAAGGTTAAATAAAAAAAATATATATATATATATACATAAAAGTTACAAAACCCCAAAGTCATAGCACCCATCTCTTGAATGAGATGAATGTTTTGTTGAATGAATAGCTAAAGTAACAGAAAATAAACAGAAGTAGTTAGATTGAATGCACAGAAAAAAAACAAAAAACAAAAACAGTAGTGTGAATGTTCTGTTTTGTTGACTGTGTTCACACTATAAAACACTACAACTTCACCATGGAAGTTTTGTGCAGGCCTAAAATTATCTGTTACGGTCCGGTTTCACTGTGCCAGACAAGCAATATAAAGAGTCCAAACTAGGTTACACCATGCAATGTTTTATTGAACCAAGTCTGGACACAAGAGTAAATCTGGTAGCTCAGGCAAAATAAACAAAAGATTGGGAGAAACCTCAACCAGCCAGCAGTAGGCCGTCAGACCGCTCCCCTCACCCTGCCTCAAGATCTTACCCTACAACCAAAAACCGGAAAAACCCACTAATACCTGAGACTCCCAGACTCAAAACAGTCTAACAAGGTGACCCGCAGGTGCACATCACAATGACTATTTAAAAAAGAAGCGGGGGTGAGGATGCGGTGCCGTCAGTGATCAGATATTCTTCCAGAGTCCCTCCGCCCCCCTGGTAGGCGGAGCTAATTCCTTTTTAACACCCTTCCAGCCACTCCGTTGAAAGGAGAAGAACAATTAATAAGGCACTCATTTACAAAAGGTAACACAGGGACACGTAACACTTCCACCCCTAAATGCTACATGGTGATTTATACAGCATGCTAGCATCCGTAGAAAGAACAAGACAACATGTCAGGTACAATGTTATCTTTACCTTTGATGTGTTTTACCTCCAAGTAGAAGGACTGAAGATATAGGGCTCACCGCATTAACCGCCGGTTGGAATTCCGCATTTGTTGAATGAAAATGAGCAGGTTATGATCTGTATAGACCACTATTGGGCCATTAAAGGAGCCCACATAGATCTCAAAACGCAGCTCGTTTCAGCAATACCATGTAGCAACATATATTCAACTTGGCTTTGTAAACGTTTACTTTTATCTGGGTTTACTCGGTATGGATGTTGTTTAATAGGGGCGGAGCAGCAGATATTTATGTCATGTTGTAAAACATGAGTTTGAGAGGGCACGTCTGAAAACAAACCACGGTATGAATCAAAAAGAGCCCCCATGTCCCATTGCTGATCTTCAGATAAATGCAATAAGCAAGAGTCCAGGCCAACAAGTATTTCAGAATTTTTAAATTGCCCCCATAGCATGGCCTCACACGGACCGTCAGTGTCAGATTCAGCACCGGACAGCTCTTCCGTGGAGCTCACCTCAAGGTGAGGGTATGTCACAGATGGAGATGATGCCTTGAGCTGCTTGGAGATTTTCTCTAGCTAGTTCACACGCCCTGTACCAAGCAATTCCTGTACCACCTCTCGCACAGCGAAAAGCATCAGATGAACTCCTTCATCCCAGTCTTTGTCAAACTCCAAGCAGTATGCACAAAGCATATTTTTAAACGTCTGATGAAATTTCTTCAGCGCACCCTGACTCTCAGGGTGATAAGCACTGGACCAGCAGTGTGTGATATTAAACTGTTTTAACACTTGTTTAAATATTTGTGACATAAAATTGGATCCCTGATCTGTCTAAATTATTGTTGGCAAGCCAAACAGAGAAAAATTTTACCAGGGCGCAGTTATTTTGCGCAAAGGTATAGCCTCAGGAAACCGCACAGACACACATATCACTGTTAACAAAAATCTATGACCAGATTTGGAACGCGGAAAAGGACCAAAATGGGGTGCAATTGTTTGGAACAGAGTCAGGATTCCTCTCTCGTTCCCTTATTCAGTTGGGTTGTACCTGAGGAAGAAGTTAAAGAGATGCCTGATGGATATTTTTGTAAAGATGGCATATTGATGCGTAAATGAACACCACCACAGGCATCTGTAGAGGATGCTTGGCAGGCAATTGGTACCACAAAAATTTCTCCTTGCAATATTAAGTCTAGCTCATGACAATATAATGGCTGGGCATTTAGAAGTGAATAAAACGTATGACCGCATTTTGTGTCAATTTTTTTGGCCAGGATTAAAAAGAGATGTGAGGAGTTACTGACAGTGTGTGTCAGATTTCAGGGAAACCTAACCAGGATAAGGTTTTCTCTGGACATTGTGTCACCCCGAGCCTTTACCTGTTGTACATTGTAAGTAGGTGAGGGTATCAATACAGATGGAAACAATCCCGATGTACTTACAGAGTCTGAGTCACCTTCCAGATTCAATTGGTCACGTGCCAAAAAACTATTTTCCAGGTCAACCACATCATAGGTCTCTGATTCAGCATTTTTCCGAGTAATCGCGCACACATTAAACACTTTTGGGTATCTTTGCTGCAACTCATCTGGGCTGTCAGATCTCACTGGAACTGTTGTGACTTCCGGGTTAATCAAGACTACCCCTTAGCCAAATCATTTCCCAAAAGAAAATCGATTCCTTTAATTGGAATACAGGACTTGCTGCCACCACTACATCACCAGATACCAACTCCGACTTCAAACAAATGCGATGGAGAGGGATATTTAAAAAATTCATTCATTCAAACTCATTTGAATTTAATGAGGTTTCATCAGTTATGGGTAAAACGTTTTCAAGAATAATAGATCTAGATGCCACAGTGTCACTCAAAATTGTCACAGGCTCTCTTTCACCACCTGCTACTGAAACCTCCCCCTTCATAAAAAAGGGTGCGTAGATTTCCAGACCTGTTTTCCCCACCCCACAGGTGACCAATACTGGAGGCAGCCTAGCCGTCATAGCTGCTTTAGGCAACAAGCTTTTTTTTTGAAGCAGAAAACAGTTGGCCATAATATGACCACGCTTATTGCAATGAGCGCAAACTGGCCTAACTCTATTGACTCCACCTTCAAAGAGACGTTCCACCTCTACCTCAGGTTGTACAGGGGGTGGAGCAAGAGGGCTGCGCTGCGACAAATGGGGCTGCTTATCAAACACATTTTTATGAGTCAGAACATACTCATCTGCCAGCACAGCTGCTTTAGAAACTTCAGATACTTTCTGTTCATTTACATATGTTGCAATCTGTTTTGTAACGCAATTCTTAAGTTCTTCCATCATGATCAAATCACGTAACTGATCAAAATTTTTTAACGTCTTGTGACAAACACCAACGATCAAACAAGACCACCTTTTCATGAGCAAATTCTACATGGCTCTGCCCTTCAGCTTTACTAAGGTGACAAAACTTTTGCCTATAGGCTTCTGGTACAAGCTCATATGCAGAACAGAACAGCTGCTTTATCTGTATCATAATCCAGACTAAGATCAGATGAAAGTGAAGCATAGGCCTCCTGAGTGTTACCTGTGAACATGCACTGCAATAATAATGTGGCATTCTGCAAGTTTGCTTCCTGGTTTACCTGTTCCAGTTCCTGATTGGTTGGCAGACTAATCATCCTCAGCTGCAGCAGATCAGGATCATCAGTGCTCCAGGTATTTAAGGCTGCAGTGAAGATCAGACCAATGGTGAAGAATTGCCTGCTATGGGTAAACGCACCTCAGTCTTTAGCAAATCCTGTTACCCGAGTTTTGCTCATGTTTCGTGTCTCCTGTGTGTACCTAGAAACTTCTGCTTCCTGGAGCTTGTCTGATCTGTTTACCTTGCCACCCTCATCGAAGGAGTTCTCTATGAGCCACTCACCTGATCGGAACCGCGCTGTACCTGTCTGCCTCCACCAGAGGATCTACTTACCTGTGGAACGTGTGCCTGTAAATACTTACCTCCGTGTCTGGAATCGACAAAGCTGGAAACAACCATCTGTAAATCCTCACCACTGGATTCCTCGCTTTATCCTCCTCTGTGTGAAACTCACCTCCTTCTTCAGTAAGCACTGGACATTCGGTTACAATCCATAAGAACTATTTCCCTGCTGGCTTCAACGAATACTTACCTGTTACCTTCCCTTCAAGATCCGGTCCCGTTCCTATCCTGCACTGTGAATAAAACCACTTACTTTATCTCGTTTTCTCCTGAGTCTGTTTGTGACCAAGTTGCTCACCTTTGACGAATTCTGTGAAACCTGATAAAATAATGGCCAAAATTGCTTTGGCCATTGTAATGATGCAGCTATCCTTTCAAACAGCACAAAGTATTTGTCCACATCTTTTTCAGAGAAGGGTGGTATCAAACGGACGCACTTACTCACATCACAGCTAGAGGAGCCCAGCGAGGCAGCGGATTCACTCAGTTCAAGTTCTTTGAGACAAACTTGTTTCCGCGCCTCTGCCTCCAATTTACGTAATTCAAAGTCAAGATCTAGTTCCTTTTCTCTAAGAGCCAGTCGACGGAGTTCAAGCTGTAATTCCAATTCACGAAGACCAGAAGTAACTTTTTTGGTCCCAGCGCCCTTAGGAGCAGCATCAGGGCTGGTCTTAGAATAAAGACTAGGCTGAAAAGCGGCATCAGGGCCAGTTTGAAGATCAGTATCAACACTAGTCTGAGGGAAAATACTTGCTTCAATCAAGGCAGATAGAATCTCAGATTTTATCTTCCCTTTTTTTAACTGTTTAGATCCAGTAATCGAACAATGAGCAGCAATTGACAAAAGCTGTTCCTTTGTACAACTCTCTAACTGCTCAGTAGTAGGATTATCCGAAAACTCCTCCAAGTTAAACTCCACTATTTTTTGGAAACAAATTTCTATTAAAAAATAAATAAATAGATGCTCCTTATAGACAACACAAAAGATATGCACCAGCCAATTGTTAAACATAGGGAATTAAACCGTAATTTTTAAGTTACGCAACTCCAATAAACGTGCAACCACCGTGACACAAAGGGCATCACTCACACAGATGTTACTAAGGACATGGAAAACAACTGTCAAACACCACCTCAAGCAAGACCACGCCCCCCCGGCCCTCAAAATATGTCATCAAACATATTTTAATCGAACGAGCCCCCAATATGTTACGGTCCGGTTTCACTGTGCCAGACAAGCAATATAAAGAGTACAGACTAGGTTACACCATGCAACGTTTTATTGAACCAAGTCTGGACACAAGAGTAAATCTGGTAGCTCAGGCAAAATAAACAAAAGATTGGGAGAAACCTCAACCAGCCAGCAGTAGGCCGTCAGACCGCTCCCCTCACCCTGCCTCAAGATCTTACCCTACAACCAAAAACCGGAAAAACCCACTAATACCTGAGACTCCCAGACTCAAAACAGTCTAACAAGGTGACCCGCAGGTGCACATCACAATGACTATTTAAAAAAGAAGCGGGGGTGAGGATCTGGTGCCGTCAGTGATCAGATATTCTTCCGGACTCCCTCCGCCCCCCTGGTAGGCGGAGCTAATTCCTTTTTAACACCCTTCCAGCCACTCCGTTGAAAGAAGAAGAACAATTAATCAGGCACTCATTTACAAAAGGTAACACAGGGACACCTAACACCAGCATAGAACCATTGTTCTCTGACACACATGAGAAGTGTTCTCACAGTGTTTGTAATCCACCCATGATATCCTTGTTATGATCCCTGCAAAAATCCTCCACGTTGATCAACCCACAGATTTTTTGACACAGTAGTGAAATTGTCTTCCTGTGTGAAGGGAGCTGTATGTTTTACATTACAACAACAACAGACAGAAATAAGAGAATCAAAATATTTAGAATGCTCAAAAGAAAAGCTGGTTTGAGTTTTTTTACTTAAGAAATTCAGTGATGAGACAAAGATGGTACAGGGAATTTATGAGGATGAAAATGAGCTCTTACCAGTGTTGTTGGCATCTATCAAAGCGTTGTTGATGTCATTGCTGGTGAAGTTGGTGTCTCCATAGATCTCGTGCCACTCATCCAGCTTGTTTTTGATGGGTCGCAGTTGGTTAATGACCTTAGTGACTGTGCTGTTTGCTGCACCTGTGACCTGCTTCACTTCAACAATATCCTGACTCACATCTGCTCAGGATAAAAGAACAAACACCAAACATCATTATCAAAAAATTAGGTAAGCTGAAGAGAAAGTATTAGCTTTTTTCAACTTTATTTTATAAACTCAAAAATATGTATATTTCACATAAAATTTAATGTTTTAGTGTTTCTAGGACTCAGTTTGTGACCAGGGGAGACAGAGCTTTTTCAGTTGCAGGTCCTTGGCTCTGGAATATTCTCCCTTTGTCTGTGAGGTCTGCTGGATATTTAAATGATTTTAAGTCTCTTTTAAAAATGTATCTTTTACACACGTGTATAATTCTAGAGAGCGCGAACATTAGGCCACCTGTTGTTGTTTTATGAATTCATTGCCAATTGTGTTATTCTTGTAATTGTTTTGTATTGTTATTATTTCCTTTTAGTTTTGCTTTACCTGTACAGCACTTTGGTTTTTAAAGTGCTTTATAAATTGATGATGATGATGATTATGGTGAAGAGGAGTGCTGGTAAGTTCATGAAAGCTGCACAATTTTTTTTTTACATTTATTCAGTTCAGACACTGTCTCATAAATGTTTAAATCCTTTCATTGGCAAACTAAAAAAAAATCATAAATATTTTCTGATATTTTAATACAAAAACAGCAATTGTATCAGCAGTTTAATGGATTTCTCTGCACATCCAAACAAAATATTCCATTATGTGCTCATTGCACATTTTCAACTGAAATTCGAATTGTGATGAAAACAGGATTTATTAAAGATATAGCACATTTAAAATGAAACCCTTTGGCCAACAACAGTTGGCAATTTTACTTTAGATAAAAATGTCAATTTTAAAAAGATCTCTTTAGTAAAATTTAATCTGTTTCTCAAGGTGAAAATTTGAAGCAAAAATCACCCCAAATTTTTTTTACAGGAGATTTTACAAACAGCTCAAAGCTATCTAGATCTATAGGAGAAGTGCTGCGGTTTCTACTGGGACCAAAAATAACAAATTCCATTTCATTCTCATTGAAATTTAAGAAGTTTGAGACAGTCAAATACTGGTTTTAGTGAAAAAGAATGATTGTGCTTCAACTGAATGTACAGTGCCTATAAAAAAAACCACAAGTCAATCCTAGTCAATATAAATTGGCCTTCTTCAGGCACAGCCAGTCCATAAGAGCAGGTGGGGTGACCCCACAAAGTAGTTCCTCTTAATAAACAATGTAAATTATATTACTTAGCTTGCTGTGTATTGTTTTGTTCTGTGTATTTTTTATGAAGGTGTTTATGTATCAGAACCATTTGTGCCTTGTAATTGTGAAGTTGAAGTTGCAGAGAGAATAATAGAGAGAGTAATTCTAAATTTTTTCAGTCCACTCTATTCAGGTAGGTGGTTTCTTAAACCTACAGGTCTGTCAGCTTTCCGAAAAGTTATTTAATTCATGATTTAACAAAAGAGACAAGAGGACCAAGTTGGTTCAGATAGCTTTTTTCCCTTAATAAAAAAATCATTATTTAAAAACTGTTTTATATTTACTCAATTTATTTTTGACTAATGTTAAAAGTTGTTTGATGAGCTGAAACATATAAGTGTGACAAAAACCCAAAAGCAGAAAAAATCTGTAAGGGGTGAAGACTTTTTCACAGCACTGTAATGACTGATTCAATTCAGTCTCTACGTAATCCCTGTAACTACACCATAGTTTGTTTGTTAGATATTCGTACTTGAAGTCAAGTTGAGCTTGTTCTGAATTGTCTCCAGATCCTTTAAAGCTTGACGATGTTTGATTTTGGCTTCATCTTGTCGTCTCTGAGCCTCTTCCAGCCTGGGCTTCAAGGCTGTGTGTGAGAAAATCAGTTTCAGCTTTTTAAACAGTCAGCAAACACTCCTAACTGTGAAGGTTTCAGAGTCTACTTCAACCTGTGAGAATTTTATTGAAAAAAAACAGATATCCAGATGTGTGCTTACTGTTGTTAAGGTTATCGATCAGCTGTATAACTTCATCATTCAGTTCCATGTTGCGGTTCTTCAGTTTATCAGCCATCTGACCAAGACTCTGCTTCTTTATGTTCTAAAATACATTATTCAAACTCAAGCATCAAACAAATAAACATTTAAAATAGGGCAAAATGTGAATAAGTAATACAACAGACTTAACCTAAGGCTTCCTTCAACATTGGATAGCAACCTTGCAATTGCAATAATAAGTTAAAGGAATGCATGTCACCCACCACTTTCTATTCCAGAGTTTTAGACTAAGATAATCTCATAATGAGAAATGATGGAGTTATGCACAACCTTATGCAATATCTTGCATGATCTATTAGTGCTGAAGAGAATGCACTGTAAATGATTCTTAGCTACTACCTAACTACATTTTTGCTCAGTACCTGTAAAACTGACAGAGTTATAGACATTTTTGTGCTTGTATAATCACTGTGATGAGGCAGACATCTTAAATTGGTTGACTCTAAAAGTAAATTGGTTGTTTATGTACATTCAGTGATTAATTTATGAAAGTTTAATTTAAATCCATGACTGTAGTGTCAGGCTAGCATGATTCAGCTTGATGTGATACCCCATGTAGCTGCATGGTGACACAGTTGTGCCATGTCAGAGCCCAACACAGTGCAATCATAGGCACAATATCATCATGTAAATGTGTTGCTGATATATAAAGCATGATGAGGGTGCAGGAGAGCCTCTCAAGGATGTGTAAAATAGCAGAAAAAAATTATTTGGTGAGTACTGAGAGCATAGTGTCATTTTCGCCAACACTCTGAAGGAGGTTTCCCAAACTTGCTGTGATCCAGCCACCCCCTAATAGGTCGAGCAGAAAGTAGTGTGGTCATCATCTTGTATGAAGAGGTCTTAGTAACTAGGGCTGATGCCTATAGTCGGAAGAGTAACATCAATAACTGCAAATAACTGTTGTGAATTTATCTTTTAATTTCTTAAAGGTTTTTATTGAACTAACACTTGTTTTTCTCAAAACCACTGTGTACATCAGCTCCATCTGAGCTACACTTTCATACTATTGTGGCAGCAAAACCATGTGCTGAATTCCTGCAAATGAAGGAGTTCTGTCTCCTTAAAATATGCTGAATATTTAGGCTCTTTATTTTTTTATGTGCATAAATCAGAGCTTGATTTTAGATATTTGTCTTTTAATTTTGAACTTTAATTTACAAGTCTGTGTTTACATCTTATTTTGTGGTAAAGCATAAATGCCAAAGTTAAATACAGTATAAATGAACTAAAATAAAATAGTTGATTGTGGGTCATTTGTGGAAAATCAGTAATTTAGATTATTCAGTATATCAATAATTTAGTCAATAGTAGCAGTTCTAGGTATAGTCCCATCATACCCACACTTGGCAGTGTAATCATGCTAGCATGACCTAGTATGACATGATCTTTTACAACATCTTTACTACAATAAACACTTAAAAGTATGTTTGAGTGTCTTTGTACCATTGCTTTGAAAGTGTTACAATTTCCTTCAAATATGGACAGACTAAAGGTTAGTTGTTTCACTTGCTATAGTAATTTAATTAAATATAATTTTTTCAATACAATTTCATCTACATACAACAAATAGACACTGTTTGTGGCTCTATACCTTATCTCAGTACTTATCTAACTTATCTAAGTACGAGGTATGTACACTGTAAATACCAGCTATGTACCCAGTGAGTACCAAGTAAGAACCAGGTATCCTGTACGTATCAGGTAAGTACCCTGTAAGTACCTGGTCAGTACCCAGTAAGTACCAGTAAAGTACCAAGTAAGTACCCTGTTCTTATAAATAACAGATTTGTACACTGTAATTACCAGGTATGTACACTATAAGTACCAGGCCTGTGCACTTTAAGTGCCAAGTAACCTGAAATACTAGGTAGATACCAAGTACGTACCAGGTAAGTACCAAGTAAATACTCTGTATGTACCAGGTAAGTACACTGTACACTTTAAGTACTAGGTATATACCTGGTACAAAGCAGGTAAGTAAGTGAGTTAATGTGCTCATTCATACAAACAATAGAAGAAGTGTGTCCTGTACCTCCAGTGTGTCATTAGCAGCTCTGTCAGCTATGTTGGCGGCCTCCTCTGCTTTGTTGATGTTGTCGATAATGTTGCTGTAAGCTTTTGTTACCTTCACAGTTCCCTCCTTCCTGGTTTCTACAACCACACTGTATTTCCAGCACATCATAGGTTAACCTTCTGTAGCTTGTCTTTATTAAACTGTGACACCTTTGCCCGCCTCAGACTTATTACATTCAGTTTAGATTCCTACCTCGACAAATTCATGGCTAAAATGTTCAGCAGCTTGGCATGCCTCTCTGCCTTTTCCACCAAAGGAATTTGAGAGCCAGTTGAAGCAAAATTTTGCACTTTCTTTGCCAAAGGTGACCTGGCCCCATCCAGAAGTGCTGCCAAATGTTCATACTCCTGGAAAAAACAAAAAACAAAAAAAATAAAAATAATTAAAGTGATATAGACTAAAGTACTGTACACATACCAATCACCTTTCCTTACAGAAAGATGTGATGACAACAATGATTAAAATTTTTACTTATTTATTTTAAACAAATTTTTAAAAACATGTAACCAATAGGACAAGAGAAAACATATGCATAACCAAAAACAAAATAATTAATAACTAATCACTACTTCTCTGTTTGAAAAGGAGTAGGAAGAACTAAACCTTATTCAAACTCTTCATAATAAAACAACAACAAAAAACCTTCATTATCCTAATACTGTCAGGGAGCAGGGTATGTCTGGTTACGTCTGCTTCAGACAGCTGGGCAGAGTGCATCAACTGCAGGTCTGTCTCCATACAGGTCTCTTGAGCGGGCCACCTGTCACTCTTTGCCAGAGTGTTATCATTCCACATGGTAATGTCTAGCCTCTCCAAGCTCTGATGCTTTCTGCTCTTGTCCCTCCTCTTGTTTTTTTTTTTTTTTTAATTTTTTTTATTTTCTGCTCCTGGTGGAAGGCGGACGTGTTTCTTTTCTCTCTGTCTCCTGAACTGCCACCCCTCTCTGCCTTGCTTTCTTTTTCGAAGCCTCTTTTTACATATTTTCCAAAAATTTAAGGAATATGGATCTGATCAGCTGGTTTCTCAACGCAATTGATACAATTTTCTGGACTGGGTGAAGGTGAGTCCAGTCTCGGGATATGTCTCAATGGATATACAGTGGATTCCTGGCAGGAGTGGAAGACTGTGTACCTACCGACGTGGAGGTTCTTTACATATTTGGGTTTTTGATAACAACATTTCAACCTGGAGAGACTCACACAGAGAGATAAAGACAATTAGAGTGTTTTATTGGCTAGAGGTCTTTGGCGCTCGGGCCCCGGCAGATGACGAGTTTGCAGAGAACCGCTGTGAGCTTGAATGATCAAAGTAGGGTGAGAGATTAGGGTAGTCATCCCCCGGGACCCGGACCTGGTGGTGGCATGGAAGATGAGGAAGGGGAGTCCAGAGGAGCACACGAAGGAGGGTGGAGATCGGGGAGGCAGTGGGACGAGACTTGGCTGGTGAGCAGGAGCCGTGGACGGGGAGGCTTATATCCTGCACCTGGATGTGATTTGACAGCTGGGAGCGAGGATCCGAGATGAGTAATGCTGGACAGCTGGGTGAGTCTGCCAGGCTGAAATTGCGGCGAGCCTTCACTTCAACCTGGAAAGACTCACACGGAGAGATAAAGACAATTAGAGTGTTTTATTGGCTAGAGATCTTTGGCGCTCGGGCCCCGGCAGATGATGAGTTTGCAGAGAACCACTGTGAGCTTGAGGAGAGAGCTGGAGGAGCAGGCAGCAAGGGGCCCGCAAAGAGCTGCCGCTAAGAGGCCCGCGAAGGGCTGCCGCCGCAAAGAGGCCCGCGAAGGGCTGCTGCCGCCGCTAGGGCTGCTGATGCTGCTAGGGGGCCCGTGAAGGGCTGCTGATGATAGAGGGCCCACGAAGGGCCAGAATTGAAAGGAGAGCTGAAATTGGAGAGGCATTAGAAGGACAGAGATGGAGAACACCACCACCAGTTAGTGTGAGAGCTTACTTGAATGATGAGTGAACACTGAGCAGCTAGCAAGGACGGGAGGACTGGGCTGATGTAGGAGGAGTAGGCCGCCAGAAGCGGTGGCCGAGCTGCTGAGGAGAATTCAGAGGGATGCTCTGAGGAGCTGCTGAAACGGTTGACTCTATTCAGAAGGAGCGTTCGGAGAATTGAAGAGGAGGAAGGCTACCTAGGGCTAAGGTTTTCCTAGGGGCTCTAAGGAACCATGCTGCGGTCGAGGGGATTTAACAGCTGCGCAGAATTTAGCAAATGATTGTCAGACGAGAGACCCCCCCCTACGGGAGGAAGGGCGAGAGGACCTGGAGGAACCCCCCCCACAAAAAAAAAAAAAAAAAAAAAAAAAAACAGAGGACGGGGCAGGGACCATACAGGATTGCAAGGAGACGGCTGAAAGGACAACGGCCTCGGAGAAAGGAAACGCCATTCTGGACGGACAGCAATCTAACCAGGATTCAGGCTTTGATCCGCGAAGGCTCCTGGAGGGGTTCAACTGGCGGGGCAGACGCATATTGGGAGGACTTGCTGCAATGGCTACTCGAATGGAGCAACGAGCGGTTAGGGAGGAGCAAATGCTGAGGTTAAAGTTATTGCCGAAGGGGGTATTATTGAGAGCGACCCCTTTTCTGCTGTGGCGGACCAAGGACTGGCAGCCAGAGCGAGGAGGGACCGGCTGAAGGAGCGGAGGAGGCTGGCTAAGTGGGAGAGAGGGGCAGAGGGCGCTATGCCAGCCAACGGCTGAGCATGAGAGGCACAGGGTAGCGAGGGTCAATGTGATCTGCAGTTCAGAGAGCCGGACAGACCAGACCGAGCGGATGCCTGACCGAGACAGGACGGGAGCGGCTTCGAGGAAAGCCTTATGATACTGTAAAAAAAAGCCGAATTTGAGGTGGAGATCGGCAATCAGAGCAAAAAGGGAGACTAGTTCGGCCTGACGGTCAGGGTCGACAGCACAGAACGTCTTTGAAGACTCCGAAGGCGGCCAGGAATTCACTGATGGATAGGCCCCGGACGAGACGGGGACCCGCTAGGCAAAACTCAGCAGTAAAATCGGACAGGGAAGCGACGTGACAGTCGACGACGGGAGTTGGGAGTAACGGGAGACCAAAATAGAGTTCTGCCCCTGCGGGATCTTGGTGAAGACTGGGGGAGACGAGGGCCTAAGCAGGCACGAACGGCCGGCCTAGGCGAAGAGCATGAACGTGGCATGTAGAGGAAGGGGAGGGAAAGGCGGTGTGAGGCTAGACATGCCCCTTTAATACGGGCTGCAATTCAGGAGGCCTGGTCTACCGGTGGCAGGCGGTGCGTTTCGCACTTAGGCCTTCAGTGATGTCCAACTTAGTCAATAAACGCCTCTCATTATGCCAGCATTTATAACACCAGGATTGGGGAGTAGTTAGAAACATGTTTAGCACTACTTTGCATTGCATCATCTCAGCTGTGAACAAAAGGAGTTATTATCCGGGACACTTTAAAAACGACAAACTTGCACCAGCAATTAGAACGAATTGAGTATGCTACTGACAAACTAAATAGAATAGATGAAATGATTGCGCACGCCAGAAAAAGCAGACGGCTGTGTCCCCCAAAACACTTATTTCGACACAAATCCATTCTGGAACAGGATAGCTAGCTCGGGGTGGGCTGACCTCCTCTAATGAGATCTAGCTTCTCTTGAAAGGTTTGTCCTCAAAGCAGCATTGCCAGTATATCAGCAACCAAATCAACGTATGGCTCTATTTCAGCCATTGAGGGTTAAAAGTTTTTAACGATTGACAGTCCTGGGAGTGACTGGTGATCTGCGTAGCACTGCCGTGGCTCAACTGGCAAAAATCCCTATCCAATCACGGGACGCGCAAATGACACGCTCAACTCGGGGCCAGCCAGAGGGCCCCACTGACCCTACTCCTGACGCGTTTGGCCATGGCAACCGATCATCAACCGCATTTGCCTGATCACGAACAGAGCACGGACGCCAGCATTGTTGGCTCTGAAGGCCTGGGCAGATTTCATACGGCCTGGCAACGAAAGGAAGCTGAACTCTGATTGGATAAAAACTCTAACCTAGAAACAACAGCACTGCGAGGAGTGAAATATGACATGAGAAGAATGCGAATACCTAAAGATATCTAGGGAAAGTAAATTAAAAATTAAGTTAACCTTTAATTCAAGTCAAATTTATTTATATAGCACTTTTCAGCAACAGGGCAGTACAAAGTGCTGTACGACATGCAAACCTAAAAATGTGGTCATAGAACGCGCAACAATATCGAAAATATAGAGCTAAACATATTTAAAACCTGAGACACCAGATAAGACTAAGATGTACTAAAGATAACCTAAAGATAAGATGAGGAGAACCAACTACAATATGGCATAAACTAAACTACAGTTTAAAAGAGTGCTTCTCATAATTATCATGATTCTTGGTTATATTGGCCAGCAGACAACCGCCACTGCACTTTAGTCTGCTCGGCTCTATAGAGAATGCATCGAGTTCGCACCGGCCAGCCGGGTCTGCAGCAGAGGAACGCCCCCTCGTGACATGGGGGGGGCGCCGGGCTACTGAAACTTGATTACACAACGAAAGTGCTATGGACAACGTTGGCTTTTTAAAAAAAATTTTTTTTTATAAACTTGTGGGGATTCTCCTAAGACTTCAGGAAGAGAGACGCAGTGGAAGAAATGCTCTGGATGCCGCGATTGTTGCGCGGAGTAGGACAGCTGTTATCCGCTGGAGATGTCAGGCTTTACAGCGACTTCAGCTGGGGGACAGACGGCATAAACGCTGCAGGGAAAGCTAATGCTGGTGTTTACATTCCTGCTAGCATGTGGTCATACCCACGATCCGGAAGCGTAAACAGGAGCTAAACTTGCGTCGCCCACGAAGCAGGGGCCGGCCTCGGAAAAGAAATGCCGGCGGAAACATGCGCAAAGCAAGATCAGAGAAATGGAAAAGACAGGGAGCACCACATATTACCCTAAGATAGGCGAGGACGGGCATCGGCGAGGGCGAAGGGCCTGGCGGAGTCGAAGAGGAAGGCTGGGCGAAGGCAGAAAGGCCGGCCGCGGAGTCGAGCTGCAGACGGACGGATGGAGAACGCCCATGGAGGAGATGAGAGCCATGGCGAGCTGCTGAGCATCCAGGACGGGCGGGACCAAGGACGGGCTGCGAAGCGGGGAGGGGGCGACTCCGAAGATTGAAGCAGACGGAGAAGCTGCTGGAGCGGCAGCATCGAGGCGGCGCCTGGCGAAGGAAGCCCAGAAGCTGGAGCGGGGGCACTGGAGGAGCCGGGGCGGCCCCGGTGACTACTTCCTGGATCCTTTGCCGCAAGCGGGGAGAGGCGGGGGCGGAGGGGAAGAATCGCCGGAGGGGAAAAGCCGGCCGCTGAGGCGAACTGGTCGGGAGCACGAAGCTTGCTGAGCACGAGACTTGCTGAGAACGAGACTTGGCTGGCGAGCAGGAGGAGCCGTGGACGGGGAGGCTTATATGCTGCACCTGGATGTGATTTGACAGCTGGGAGCGAGGATCCGAGATGAGTAATGCTGGACAGCTGGGTGAGTCTGCCAGGCTGAAATTGCGGCTAACCTTCACTTTTGCTCTTTGGACCAGGCAGTTACCTGGATTATTGTCAGATTCGTAGATGGGTTCATGGATCGACCAGCACTCAGACTGTAAACAGGAGCGAAATTGCAAACTACTCCAAACTGGCTGATATTCCATCATCAAAGACAATGGCCTCTGGACTAAATGCAATTTCTGGACTCAGAATATGGAAAAGGTTA
>NC_051437.1:3540404-3549174 GCF_001649575.2 Kryptolebias marmoratus | reverse complement strand
TGTCTTAGCTCATGCTTAGATATGTCTGGTTTTACTTCGGCTGTATAGCGGGCCTGGGGTACTTTTAGATAGTTCGGTACCATTAGTTTTAGCTTAGCATTGTCATGTTTTAGATTATTTAGCCTTCCTGTACACTTAGCTTAGTTACTGTACAATTAGTTATCATATTATATATAACTGGCTGTTAGCAGGCCTTCTTTTGGTACCTCTTAGTTTATTATTATTCTTGTCACTGTTAGCTAGATTATTCGTGCCTTGGTTTAGTAATATCATGTTTTAGTAGTTTAGTTATCCTGTACCTTGGTTAGCATTGTCATGTTTTAGCTTAGTTATGTTGTCATGTTCTGTAACTCTGTCTGTAATTTTGTTCTTGTGTTGTAAAGGTGCTATATAAATAAATGTACCTACCTACCGACCTACCTAGTAATTATTTCCTGTTTACTGGTTTTCAGGTTATCCCTTCTAAGAACCTTTCCGTGAGATTTCCTTCTGAGGTTATCTGCGTCATCCTCAAGCTCACCATGTTTTCCCCTGGATTGCCTCTCAAGACTGGAAACCGCTCCTCAGTGTTCTACCTGCCCACCCAGCAAAGATCTAGCTATCCCTGTTTCAAGTTCCACCAGCCTAGGCTGGTGGGTAAGAATTCAAGGTAGTGAATTCTTCCACGAACCCAAAACCTGTTCCCTTCAAAGTAAGACTGTTGCCTGCAGTCTCATGTTTCCATCCAGTCCCAGTTTCATTCTTGTTCTGTTTCCAGAGTTTCCTGATGTCCCGCAGAGCCGCAGCAGTTCAGATCCTTACTTATTAAGTTATTGCTCGTTTAGAAAGAAAAAACATCATTTATCTGATTCTTGGTTCTCACCTGAGTGTTTCTCTGCATGTGGGTCAGAAGCCTTAGCAAAGCCATGCCAAATACATATTACATATTTGTGTTAATTCTTCTCTACCATGTACAGAGTGAGTAATATAGATTTGTATTAATTTTTAAACTGGTTGATGCTTGGGTATTGTTTTAGTTCCATATTCAGTTTGTTCCATTGTTTAACTCCAGATACAGAGATACAAAATCTTTTCACAGTTGTTCGGATACTACATATTTTGAAATTCAATGTTCCCCTTAAGTTGTACCCACCATTCCTTTTAATAAAACATTTCCTGCAGAAGTTTAGGTAACAGATTATTATGGATTTTGATATTTCACTATGTCCAGCAATTTCAATAAATTAGACTTTACAAATAGATTTGTGTGTGTAAGAAAACTGTGTGTGTATAAAAAAAATTGTGGGGGGTGTGGTTTGGTCTCAAGATGGAGTAGACGTGTTTCGAGGAAGCTCCAGCTCAACTACACTATTTTTCACCCCAAACACTCTTAATAACCTCTAATATATTGACTTGCAGAGTAAAGGACAGCTCTTTAAGTAAGATGACGAAACCTAAGAATACTAAAAAAGATAAAGGCTCCGGGGACGACATTTCAGACGACCAGACGAAGCTAGCATGTGTCGGAGGAGCTAGCGGTAGCACTTCGAACCCTTCGGCAACTAACGAAGACGTCCTGGCAGCTATTAACAAGTTGAGCGGCGCGGTCGACGTGAGATTTATTGAGCTCAACAGTTCAATCTCCAACCTCAGGGCAGCACTATCTGATATTTGTGACCGTGTGGCATCCACCGAGGCCACAGCCGAATCACATGGCGGACGGATTTCGGAGCTAGAGAAGAAGTATGACGGCCTGGCTGCGCTGTGCTCCCAGCAGCAAGCTAAATTGGAGGACCTGGAGGCGCGCTCACATCGGCAGAATATTCGTATTGTGGGCATACCTGAGAAGGCGGAGAACGGGAAACCGCTTAATTTCATCATCAAGCTATTACCGCAGCTGCTGGGAGAGGACAACTTCAACAGACCAATTGAGGTGGATCGAGCGCATCGGAGTCCGACGCAGGCGAAGGATGGAAAGACGAGGACCATCATCGTCAAGCTGCACTACTTCCAGGAGAAAGAGCGAGTGCTACGGCTGGCAAGGGAGAAGGGCTCTCTCCAATATGACGGGCGCCCGGTGTTCATCTTCCCCGACCTCACCTCGACGGTAATGAAGAAGCGCCAGGCGTTCCAGGTCATCAGGGAGAAATGCAGATCCAACGGGATTCGGTACGGCTTTCGGTATCCTGCAAAGTTTGTGGTCACCGTGAACAGTAACACCGCTGTGTTCGACACTCCAGAAGATGCGGACAAATCTCTGAGACGTGAGGTAGCGGCTTGGGACTGAATTAAACTGGTGGTCCAATGTCTTTATCTCTACATCTGGACATGTGTAAGGTAAAGTTTAATTAATGGCTTATATTACGGGGTGAAATTGTTATATTCAGCTATTTTAATGCTGTTTATTGTGTTGAGTTGGGTGGTTTTGGTTGGGGTGATGGGAAGCTATGTTACTAGTTCGGCCCTTTATGGACTGCTAGGTCTGGCTTTAAATTGGGGGCTTGGAGACTCCGCCCCTGGTTCTGTTCAGGTATGTTCGGGGCTGGGTGGGATTAGACATTCGGGTGGGAGGGGTGTATTTTGCACATCTGTTTATTTTGTATATCTAAGAGGTAGCTTCATAGTCATACAACTACGAGTTAATAACCTACACACAAGTGAATGGTAACGGGCTCATATAAGTACTGCAAGGGTGGTGTTAATTTGGTCAGCTGGAATGTTCGAGGGATAAATAGTCCCCTGAAGAGAGGCAAACTGTATGCGCACCTCCGTGCTTTAAAAGCCGATATTTGTTTTCTTCAGGAAACTCACCTTAGGAAAACAGCAGCTAAGGTCCTCAGCCCCTCATGGGCTTCTCATGTATACCAGTCGAACTTCAGCACAAAAACGAGGGGGGTCGCAATATTGGTAAAGAAAAATATACCATTCGCTCATAATAAGACAATTTCAGATCCTAGAGGAAGATATGTGATCGTCTGTGGGATGCTAAACCTAATACCAGTAACGTTAATCAACGCGTATGGACCAAATTTCGACGATCCCATCTTTTTTCAGGACCTTTTTAATGCAGTGCCGGATTTGATTAGCTCTAATATGATCATTGGAGGGGACTTAAATCTAACGTTAGATCCAGTCTTAGATAGACAACGCCCTCGATCTGTTGTATTTAAAAGTGGAGAGACTCTCAAAAGCTTGTTGAACTCCCACAATTTGGTTGACATCTGGAGACTGCTAAATCCTACTGGAAGAGATTATTCATGCTTCTCTGCAGTTCATAAATCCTATTCTAGGATTGACTACTTCCTGCTGGACGCTAGACTGCTGTCATTGGTATCAGGCTGTAAATATCATAATATTCACATATCAGATCATGCACCGATATGTTTGAATCTTAAACTAGATTGCGTGAAGGGTAGAGGCAACTGGCGCCTGAACAACACGTTGCTAAAGGATAAGGAATTTTGCTCCTACATCTCGAATGAAATTAAGTTATACTTGAGCTCTAATGATACAGGAGATGTAGATGACTCGACACTTTGGGAAGCTATGAAGGCGGTCATTAGGGGACGTATTGTGTCGTACGAAGCGGCAAAAAACAAAGAGTCTAAGTTAAGGTTGAAAGAAATAGACAGCCTGCTGACCGGTCTGGACGCCTCATATAAAGTACAAAAGAGTTCAGACACGTTAAAGAGAATAACGGCTTTGCGATATGAATACAACTCTGTTGTATCGAGAGATGTATCTAGATTGTTGACACAGGTTAAACAAAGATGGTTTGAGCTGGGCAACAAGCCACATAAATTACTAGCTCGGCAGCTTAAGCAGTTGCAGGCCTCGAGAGCAATACATCGCATCAAGCTTGAGGACGGGACTCTTATCACGGACCCGGATAAAATTAACGACAGCTTTGCAGCCTTCTACGCTAATGTCTATCAATCGCAGGGAAATTTGGATGTTGAAAAAATGGAGAGGTTTTTCGGTGATCTAAACCTGCCAAGACTGCCGTCGGACTCAGCAGATGTGCTAGAAGCTCATATAACTCTGCGGGAGATTGAGTCGGTCGTCTCTGCTTTTCCTAATAATAAGGCGTCGGGACCTGACGGGTTCAGCATGGAGTTTTTCAAAACGTTCAGCCCTGCACTGTCACCTCTACTTCTGCGTATGTTAAATCACTCTAGGCAAATAGCTAAACTTCCTCCCACTTTATACAAAGCCAATATTTCGCTCATCCCGAAACCTGGCCGAGACCCGGGGTCTATATCATCCTATCGCCCAATCTCCTTGTTACCCTTAGAAACCAAAATTCTTGGGAAAATCCTCGCCAACAGACTCAGAGTGCACATAGGTTCAATCATCCACCCGGATCAGACTGGCTTTATGCCGGGCAGACACATGTTTTTAATTTACGACGCCTTTTCAATATACTATATTCGGACCATGCAGACAAGGCCTTGGTCATGTCATTAGACGCACAGCGCGCATTCGACCAAGTTGAATGGCCGTATATGATGTATGCTCTTAGTAAATTTGGCTTCGGGCCTCGATTTGTAAAATGGATTGAAATAATTTACTCACACCCAATGGCTTCTGTTATTACCAACCAAAATATTTCTAGTCCTTTTGCTATTCACAGAGGGACTCGTCAAGGTTGTCCGCTTTCTCCGTTTCTCTTCGCAATCGCTATTGAACCCCTGGCTGCCAGCATTAGGCAAGATTCACAAATATTACCTATCGAGAGGTTTGGTCATAAGCATCACATTTCGCTTTATGCCGATGACATACTTTTGTACATCTCTGACCCGCAGGTTTCGATGTCTCCCCTTTTGAAGATGATTAAAACCTTTGGCAGCTTCTCCGGATTTTCCATTAACTGGGATAAGAGTGTAGTAATGCCCCTCTCATCCGGAGATGATCTGACCTTTTTGCGGGGTACGTCATTTCAGATAACCTATAACACCTTCACATATTTGGGGGTGACGATAACGAAGAGACCGGAGGATCTCTTACAACTGAACTGGCAGAATAAAATTATGCAACTTAAGCAGAATATTGATTTTTGGAAGACTCTCCCTCTATCTATGGTCGGTAGAATTAATGCAATTAAAATGGTGGTGTTGCCACGGTTTCTTCATCTATTCCTCTCTGTTCCATGTTTTATAGGTGTGTCATACTTCAAACAATTAGACTCCATCATCATTCCCTTTATTTGGGGGTATAGGAATGTTAGAATCTCCAAATAACACCTATGCAAACCAAAAGCGATAGGTGGATTTTCATTGCCAGATTTCAAATTATATTATTGGGCTTCTCACCTATCCATTATAGCATGGTGGAAGAAAGGCCCACACCAGCCTCACAATCTTTGCCCTACCTGGCTAGCCCTGGAACAACAACATTGTCACAATACGTCCCTAGCTGCTCTCCTTAACAGCCCTATTAAAATAAAAAAAAACGCTTTACAATAATTGGGTTATTGGCAACACTATAAGAATTTGGAAGCAGATACAAAGCTATATAAAAGCCCCGACAGTCTACTTTGATGCTCCCATTTGTGAAAACCATTCTTTTATTCCGGGTCTCAGTGACGCCGGTTTCCAACTGTGGAGAATGAAGGGTATCTGTGTGATAGGGGATCTATATGTTGATGGCACTCTTGCGTCCTTTGCTCAGTTGTGTTCTGTATATGATGTTCCACGGTCAGGGTTCTTTCGTTTTCTGCAGATTAGGGACTATGTTAGTAAAAACATATCAAACTTTAGAACTCTTGTCAGGCACGAGACTCTGGAGGCAATAAACAAATTTGATCCGAGTAATCGCGGGGCAGTGTCTTATTTTTATAGGATTCTCACTAACGCACCGATAGACCTAACTAGAATCAAGAAAGCATGGGAGGACGAGATGGGACAGCAGATACCTGATGGTGTGTGGGAGGAAAGTTTGAAGAGTATACACGGCTGTTCAGTTAATGCTAGCCACAATCTTATACAATTCAAAACTTTACATAGACTTTATTATTCGAGAGAAAAATTAAGCACTTTTTATCCAAATGAGTCACCAATATGTAACCGGTGTAAAGCTGCAACGGGCAATTTGCTCCACTCCTTTTGGTCATGTGTACAGCTTCATACATTTTGGAAGAACATTTTTTATTTCTTTTCCACTGCTTTTGGAAAACAATGGGATCCAGATCCTCTTGTTGCAATTCTCGGAGCCCCTGGGGTTTTGCCCTTGGCCAATAAATATGAGAAAGTTGCCTTTTTGTTCGGTATGGTGATCGCTAAGAGGTTGATCTTGAAGGTTTGGAAGAAGGACTTTGTACCCACATTTGATCAATGGCTGGGAGAACTGGCAAACACACTGTGTCTGGAAAGATTGAGATATTACAACAAAGACAAAATGAATATGTTTGAGACAATGTGGGATCCTGTACTAAAATCCCTTCAATGAAGGGATTGTAGCTGGCCAAAAGATTAATGCCTGGTATGGTATGAGCCCTTGCTCCCTGGTATATTCTTGGACTGGTGTGTTTCATAATGTGGTGTATTTATCTCATGTTGCTTTGACTGTGTAACCTTTGTTATTTGATGTGCTGTTCTGTTATGTATGGTTGGGGAGGGGTATTGATGGAATTGTAGTTTGTTATATTACTAAAAATGCAAATAAAAATAAAATTAAAAAAAAAAAAAAATTGTCTTACTCAGACAGCTTTTTTTTTTCAATACTTTTAGTGGTTGTAATGTTGATTTTTATATGTATTGCCCCATACTTCTACGCAAAAATTTAGATATGGCTGAATCATTGAATAATACAAAATGTGGAGTGACTTACTATTAAGATAATATTTTGCTTTGGCTATAATTGAAATACTTCTTGATACTTTATTACAGACATTAAAAAGACATTAAATGTGAGGTTTCCAACAAATTTGATAATCAACCCTAAAAATTTAGTTTCAAGCACTCTTTCTCAGTGGCGGATGGTGATGATATTTGTAGGTTGGGCTAACAGATATATAATAAAAAGCTGCAGTTTGGATTTCAACAATAGAAACATCCAATTTTAAATAAAGAAAACCTGTTATAAATTGACATTGTTCTTTGAATATCCTTGGGTCTATCTGCTCCCAACCTCTTCACTTCCAGTTTGCCCCCCAAAGACATTAAGGAAAACGAGTAAGAAATTAAATAATTCACCTTGTTTATCTTTATCTTGCTCGCCATTGGACTTATCTCAGTCCATGATAAACCACGCCCACGTACACTCGTGCTCGAGTCACGTTATTGTACGCCCACCCTCACTGGCTAAAGCCTGAGGCCTTGGGCTGACCCTGGGCTGAACTAAATTAGCCCAAATGAGCAGCAAACCAAGGGACGGGACAAGACAGCTGTCAATCATTCTGTACCACGCAAGACAAGGGGCTGAACGGGGCTGTAAAAAGTTAGGCCTTTGGAAAGACTTGGGGATTTTCTTGGCACTGTTTGGCACCAGTTTTGTTGTAAATTCACAAAATGTGACACAATATTTTAATTTCTCTTTATTAGGTATTTTTTACATTTATATTGTAAACACCAGGGAGGGCTTAGCCCTACTAGGCCACTGATACCAGCCGTCCCTGCTCTTTCGACGTTAACACCCTCTAATTTTATACAGTCTGGGCACTTTTGTTTGTTAGTGAATATCATGAATTTTGTCTTATTCAAATTTAGTGATAACATATTCATATCAAACCAGCTTTTAATTTTAAAGAATTCTGAGGTACTACTACCAAAGAGTTGTTGTATATTCTCACCAGAAGGTAAAACATATGTATCATCAGCAAATAAAATAAGTTTTAGGATTGACAGCTTACATATGTTACTAATGTAAAAATTGAACAATTTTGGACCCAACACTGACCCCCGAGGAACACCACACACAATGTCCAGACATTCGGACCTGTCCTGAAGATCTCCCATTTTCACAAATTGTTTCATGTTCTTTAAGTAGCTTTTTGCCCACTTTAGTGCAAGCCCTCTGATGCCATATTTTTCCAATTTACTGATTAAAATGTTGTGATTTACAGTATCTAAAGCTTTTTTGAGATCTATAAATATACCTACAGCAAATCTCTTTTTATCTATAGAGTTAGTAATCACCTTAATAAGTGCAATTAGTGGATGTGATACTGACATATTGACTATTCACAAGCAATTGATGTTTAACAAACATAGTACTAATTTTATGTCCCAGGATCTTGTATTTCTTCTGCTAGACCGACAGATGCAAAAAAAAAAAAGATTGAATTTATTAACTATTTCCATCCATCCATCTTCTTCCGCTTATTCGGGGTCGGGTTGTTGAATCCCAAGGTGTTCCCAGGCCAGCTGAGAAACATAGTCCCTCCAGGGTGTCCTGGGTCTTCCTCTTGGCCTCCTCCAGGTGGGACGTGCCCGGAACACCTCACAAGGTATGTGTCCAGGGGGCATACTAATCAGATGCCCATTAACTATTTCATGCATATGTATAACCATATTATTTTCAATAAAGTACCGTATTTTCCGGAGTATAAGTCGCTCCGGAGTACAAGTCGCACCAGCCATAAAATGCATAATAAAGAAGGAAAAGACATATATAAGTCGCACTGGAGTATAAGTCGCATTTTTGGGGGAAATTTATTTGATAAAATTCAACACCAAGAACAGACATGTCATCTTGAAAGGCAATTTAAAATAAAAATAGAATAGAGGCAACAACAGGCTGAATAATTGTACGGTATGCTATGTTACACGACACATAAACAACGAACTGAGAA